>NC_135479.1:214851376-214902488 GCF_052094955.1 Ictidomys tridecemlineatus | reverse complement strand
CTTTCAGCACATGTCGGTCATGCTCTTTCGTCCCCATGGCCACTGGTGGTCTCCTCTCCTCTCCCTGGTGGTTGGACCTGGCCGTGGAGTCCCTCTGGCTGGTGTGTGGCAGCTGAGATTCACCCTGTCGCAGGACTTACTAGGAAGAGAAAAAGGCTCCCTGGTGATCCCCCCCCCATAGATGTGCAGACACAGGCCTCGGGCAGCTCGGGAGACAGGCCTCCAAAGCTGATGACCCCAAGCCTGAGTCCATGGACACTGAAGAGGAAGAAATCCAGCCGAGATAATTTAAAAGATCAACTGTTAAAATGGTGATGAGTTAAGAGAGGATCTAAGGAATGGACCAAGGGGGAAACGCAGGGCGTGAAGCACATTTCAACAGAGCGATTCTGAAAAGACGCCAAAGAAGTCGTAAAAAGGAGACTCAATGAGTCAAATAAAAATTCAGGTAAATCTGACTCCAGATGGCAGACTAGAGGGAGGCCGTGGTCACTCCGTGGCTCGGGATTCAGGCAGCGGGAGCCCTGCTCTCAATGAGGGGGGTGAAACTGGGTTTCCCTAAAATTCAGTATTGGACAGTCAGAGTGTCTCAGAGACGCAGAAAGCTGGGTGCATTAAACAAAGACGACTCCACGGGAGCCCAGCCGGCTGCACACTGGTGGCAGCACTGGCTCAGCACAGAGGGAGGGAGAGACCTGAGGGGCAGATGTACAGAGAAACACCTGAGGTCAGAAAAGCAGCCTGAACTCAGCTGAGCCAGAGACTGCACTATGCAGTGGTGCCTGAAAAGTGCTCAGGTTCCCAACTGGCTGGTGGCGCCACCTTGAGGCGGCCTGCTGCCACTGCTGCTGCAGGAGTCAGGTCCCAGCCAGCGCCTCACACAGCCTAGGGCACACCTGGCAGAACACGAGTGGAACAGGCACAGAGAGGACGGCACCCAGGGGAGTCCAAGTCAGAAGGTCAGAGGGGAGTCCAGCTTGCTTCCCTTTCAGTCTAGCAGTTTATGTGACCAGCTGCAGCAGGTCAGGAACCCAAACAGGCGGGTGTGACCACACTCGGGGATTAAGCCTGGGAAGGCTGTGCTCATGGGCAGCAGAAGGTGTCGAGGATTGGCTCCTGGGCCCCACAGTGGAATTCTTGGGAAGCTCCTGGGATCCAGACCCCAGACAGACCCCAGGCCCTAGGGGTGTGTTGCTCTAACATCTCCAGAGCAGTCACCACCCAGCCAAGCCCCCGGGGCCTGATTAGACCTAAGCCCCAGCCCCAGAAACTCCACTCAGAACTCTGCAGAAGCCCTGTCCTCAGAGTGCACTGATCTTACTGTGTAGACAAGACTCCGATTCACAGTTTCCCTCCCATTCCACCCTACTCTGGTGAGAAGGGAGCTGAGAGCGACTCCACCAGCTTCCGTTTAGGCCACTCCACTGCAGCTGTGTGCATGACATTAAGGGGTCATGCCATCCACGAAGTGGGTGAGGACCCTCTTCAGCACTGCAGCCCGTGACGGGTCGACCTGGCGTTGGGAACTTCCTGCGGCAGTCCCACCGGGTAAGGTCACCCAGATGAAGTGAGCTTTCCCTCAGCCCGGCAGCACCAGAGATGGGCGTGGCCTGCAGGGAACTGAGCGGCTACCGGCCACCCCTCTGTCCTGTGTGGGTGAGGAACTTGCTAGAGAAAGCCTTTGGTGTGTTCCAATATAAATAGAGCAAATGCGGGCTTTCTCTGTTAGAAGCTAGACCCATCTGGTCCCCTTGCCCGTCTCTGCCCCCACTTTGAAACACCTCTCTGTGTTCTGTGTCATTCCATGGCACTACTTTGCTTAGCTTTTATTTCTCCAATTGGAGACCCATTCCCTTGCCCGTGTGGGACAGGGCAATAAACAACCCAGGCCGTAGCCCAAGAAGGAGTGGGAAGAAGGACATTGGGCACAAGCAGGACCGTCCACTCTGGTCGGCTGTTCTGCCGCCTCAGTGGAGACGATTCCATCATTCTTCATTAAGAGTCTTTTTTCTATTTTTTTGTCTGTCTGTGCTCTTGCTGTGCTGATTGGTTTGTGGACACATACACATATTTGTTTGTTTGTTTCTCATTTTTAGCTTTTTTAAAAAATGCAGTCGTTTTCCCCTGACTGGTCTTTCAAGGGTCAGGGTTCTGTTGGTTTGTTTGGGTTCTGTCGTCTCCTTCCCCTCTCTTCTCGTGCCAGCAGCCAATCCTCTGTCCCCTCCCTTTACTGTGTCTTCCCACGTTTCTCCCCATCTCCATGACATCGCTGGCCCCTTGTCCCCTTGTGGCTCTGCGCCCATTCTGGCTGTTCCACTCTGTGTTCTGACCCTTCCTGGCACCTTTCCTGTCTCTTGATGACTCTCCTGTTGCCATGTTTCAGAGCTATTGGTTTGTGTAGCGCCTGCTGTTTGTTACTCGTGCTGTGGATGGCACAGTTGACGCCTGCTGTTGACTTCATGCCATCTCTAGTTGCTGGTGACTTATGGTCTCTGCTCTTGGCAGCTGCTGACCTCACTATTGCTGTGGGTGTGGTGAACCGTGCTGTGGGTGGCAGAGGTGGCGGGTCTTTATTTTAATGCTGTTTCCTGTTTGTTTTGGTTGTTGCTTTTTTTTTTTCCTGTGAGGTGTGGGGAAGCTACAGGGACACTATAAGTTCACAAGGTACACACTGCCGCTGAACCTAACGCAGCCAAAGGCAGAGCACCCCGCTGCACGCACAGATCGGTGGCACTCAGCCTCCAGCTCAGATGCAAACCACAGAGAGATTAAAAGCAAAACCATGACCATGACCCGAGCAGAAATGGCTGGGAGCAGGGGCCCTCAGGTCCCATCTCCGACATTTAGAGCTGTAGTAAAAGCAGAGAGAACTTACAAAAAGGCTGTGGGTTCGCATCCAGGAGGGGCCTCAGGCTGGATCACTCCATGACACTTTGGCAAGAGAAGTCTGTTCCTTAGAAAGACCCACAGTCGTAAGAGTGGAAGACCAATCCATCCCAGCAGGTGGATCACACCCAACACAGTGATATAAAAAATTACGGTAACACGATGCCTCCTAAAGTACATCATCCACCAGCCCCTGACTCCACAGATACAGGAATGGGCAAAATACCAGCCAAAGAATTCAAACGAATGATTGTAAAGTGATCCATGAGTTCCAAAAGAAGACAGAAAACAACTGAATGAATCATGGACGTCAATACATGATACGGATGAGAAGTTCAACCGGGAGAAAGAGATATTGAGAAAGAGTCAAACAGGAATCTCCAAAATGAAAGATACAATAAACCCAACAAAATGTTCAGATGAAATCTTTATAATAGTGCAGACCACGCTAAAGACAGATCTCAGAGCTGGAAGACCAAGGGGCCGGTGCTGAACATTCAGACGGTTTTACAACAAAGGAATGACAACGACCAGAATACACAAGAACTCTGGGACAATACGAGGAGACTGAATTTAATGATCATTGGGATTGAAGCAGGTTCTGAGGTACAAGATAGTGGGATGGAAAACCTATTTAGGGAAATAATAATAGAAAATTTTCCAAACCTTGAAAATGAGATGGACACCCAGATACACCCAGATACAGGAAACATTCAGAACCCCAAATAGAAAAGGTTTTAAAAAGAACATTTTCACAACACATTACAATTAAAATGCTTAACACGACAGTAAAATAGAATTTCTAAAGCCTCGGGAGAGAAAGGTCAGGTCACAGAGGCAGAACTCAGAATCACTTCAAACTGCTCAGCACAAACTCCACAAGCCACGAGGGTTTAAAGTCCTGAAAGAAAATAACTGTCCACCAAGATTGCTGTACCCAGCAAAGGTATCCTTCAAAGTCAAAGAAGAAATAAAACTTTGCAGAATACGCAGAAATGCAAAGAATCCATGACTACTAAGTCAGCACTACAGAAAATACTTAAAGAAACACTCCACACAGGGCCTGAGGAGGGGGCTCCGTGGTAGAGCCCTTGCCTCGCACGCGTGAGGCACTGGGTTCCATCCCAGCACCACATAAAAGTAAACAAAGATATTGTGTCCAAAAAAGAGTTTAAAAAAGAAATGTTCCATACCGAAGAAATCAACAGCAAACCCCAGAGCCCCCAAATGAGCAGATCTTATTTGAAGAGGAGCTAAGCAAGTGAGAGACAAGACCAATTAAAACACTAGAAATAAATCAAAATGGAGGAATCGATCAGCATCTCTCCATGACAGCACGGAATGTAAGTGGTCTCCATTCCTGAATCCAAAGACACGGCTGTCAGGATGGATTAAAACAAGCCCCAACCGAGTGCTGTTTGGAGAGCCCACCTCACCTAGAGGAGCCAGGCTGAAAGTGAGGGGTGGGACTGGCGTACCATGGGGACGGAGCCGGCTGCAACCCGGCAGCTAGAGAGGAAGACCAGGTCACTTCCTCCCGGTAAAGGAACCTGTCATCAAAAGGCCATGATTATGGTAGATATTTATGCCCCACACATTGATGCACCTAATTCCATAAAACAGACACGACTGGAATTTAATTACCAGGTTTTCCCCAGGACAATAATACGAGGTGGTGTCAACACACCTCTCTCACCAACAGTCAGGTCGTCCAGACATGAGCACAGGAAAGACTCTTTGGATGTATTATAAAGTAAATGGATTTAACAAACATACAGAGAATATTTAATTTAATACAATACACTTTTTTTCTCAGTGGATCAACAAACTTTCTCCAAAATAGACTATATTGTGGGTCACAAAACAAATCTGAGCAAATGAAAAAAAGTTCATAAAATTCTTTGAATCTTATCAGAATGGAATGAAATTGGACATACACACAACAACCCTGTAGAAATGATATGAACACATCGAGAATGAACAATACACTGTTGACTGATGAATGAGTGATAGAAGAAATCAGGGGGAAAATTCAAAAAATTCTTAGACTCGAAGGAGAGTAATGATACGGCATACCAGGACATCTGCGGCCCTTTGAAGGCAGCCGTAGAGGAAACTCTACAGCTATGAGTGCCTACATCAGAAAATCAGGAATTTCCAAATAAACAACCTAATGAGGCATTTCAACATCCTAGAAAAAGAAGAACAAGCCAATTCCAAAACCAGTAGAAGTAAGAAAATCATTAAGATCAGTGTCAAGATCAATCAAATTGAGAATAAAAAATACAAAGACCAACTAAATTAAGAGTTGGTTCTTTAGAAACATGAACAAGATCAATAAGCCCTTATCCAAACTAAACAAAGAGAGCGAGAGAAGACCCAAATTAATAAAATTGGAGATGAAAAAGGAGAAATCATCATAAACATCACAAAAATCCAGAAGATCATTAGGATTTTGAGAACTTATGCTT
This sequence comes from Ictidomys tridecemlineatus, assembly GCF_052094955.1. NCBI lineage: Eukaryota > Metazoa > Chordata > Mammalia > Rodentia > Sciuridae > Ictidomys > Ictidomys tridecemlineatus. The sequence continues at coordinate 214,897,131 of NC_135479.1, read as the reverse complement.
TGATCAAGTGGAAAACCTAGAAGAAATGAAGACACTTCTAGGCACAGATGACCTGCCAAGACTGAATCACGAGGACATAGAAAACTTACACAGTCGGAGCCTGAAATGCATATTCTTGTCTGAAAGCAAGCAGGAGTCGCTACTTTCTATCCAGCAAAGCAGATTTCAACCCACAATTAATCACAAGAGACAAAGAAGGTCACTACATCCATCCATCCCAAAGTCCGTCACAAAGGCCCAGGGCAGCCAAAGCCATTCTGAACAGAACGAGCCAGGCTGGAGGAGTCTCATGCCTGGTTTGAGTCCTTCTGCAGAACCTCAGTGAAGAGCCCAGCTTGGTACGGGGATAACAACGGAAATGAGAGAAACTGAGCAGAACCCAGAGACAACCCACACAGAGTCATCTGACCCCCCACAAAGGCTCCAAAACATGGTGCAGAAACAACAGCCTTTTAAACAAATGGCGCTAGAAAAGCCAAGTATCTGTAGATAGAAATATGAAACCAGGTCCCTCTCACCCTGCAGAAAAGCAAACTCAAAATAGATCAAAGTCTAGAAATTAGATGAGAAACTTTGCAACAACTAGAAGAGAACGTAGGTCAACACCAGCACAGACAGCCCTGAGCGATGACTGCTCCAGAGGACCCCATAGCGCAGGAAATATCAAGGGCTCATCAATGAGTGGCATCAGATTTAAACACAGGAAAGAGCACAAGAGCAAGAAGGGCCAGCCCCCACGTGGGAGGGGTCTCTGCCAGCTACTCCTCTGACGTAACAGAAGACGCATACTCCAAAGGACCAACTAAGAAACACTTCAGGCCCCCAATAAAATAACCCAAACAATAAAGCCAGTGAACTAGAGAGACATTTCTCTCAAGAAGAAATACAGATGGCCAATAGAGACATGGAAATTGTTCAACATCATGAGCAATTAGGGAAATGCAAACCCAGACTACACTGAGACTCCATCTCCATCCCGTTAGAATGGCGGTTTCAAGGTAAGGATGGGGGGAAGGTACATGCACACAGTTAGTGGACTGGAAATTAGTATGACCACTGTGGAAGTCAGTATGGAAATTCCTCCACAATTAGGAATGCAACTACCATGTGAGCTGGCTGTACCACTCGGTATTCACCCAAGAGTCAAAGTCCACACACTGGTGGCACGGGCGTGCCCATGTCCATAGCAGGAAAACTCACAAGAGCCAAGTCATGGCCAGCAACAGGTGAATGGATGAAGAAGTGGTACAAATACACATGGAGTGTATACACTCAGCTGCAAAGAAGAGTGAAGTTTGGGTGTGTTGTTGCAGGAAATGGTGGGTGACCTCTGAAAACGAGTGCTGGGGTGCCCGCCTTTGCTTTCTGAAAGAGATTGTGTAGGATGGCTGTCTTTCTTCTCTAAAAGGTCCAGAGAATTAGTGCACCAGTGGGCAATGTGGACCTGCAGACTTCTTTACTGGAATGGTTTCCAACTGATACAGGACACCGAGGGCGGGAGAGAAGCCACAGACTGAGGGAGGATGAGTCACAAACGATGAGCCATGAACACTGCTGACCCCAACACAGAGGACTCCTAGGGTTCAACAGGACAAGCGGATTGCCCAGCGGAAGACGGTGGAGCTAAAAAGCAGCTCAGCACGGAAGATGTGCAAGGCAACGGAGCCCAGGAAATGTGTCCCCGCTGAGCGGCACTGGAACTGGGAGTGAGAGGAACAGTGAGACTCCCCCGCACAGCACCAAGACCCCAAGACCACCAAGACCCGCCAAGACCCGCCAAGATCACCAAGACCACCAAGACCCGCCAAGACCTGCCAGATCACCAAGACCCGCCAAGACCTGCCAAGACCTGCCAGATCACCAAGACCATCAAGACCCCCACGATCACCAAGATAACCAAGACCACCAAGACCCCCAAGACCACCAAGACCCCCAAGATCAACAAGACCCCCAAGACCACCAAGACCCTCAAGATCACCAAGATAACCAAGACCACCAAGACCCCCAAGACCATCAAGACCCCCAAGATCACCAAGATCACCAAGACCACCAAGGCCCCCAAGATCACCAAGACCCCCAAGACCACCAAGACCCTCAAGACCACCAAGACCCCCAAGATCACCAAGACCCACCAAGACCCACCAAGACCCGCCAAGATCACCAAGACCACCAAGACCTGCTAGATCACCAAGACCATCAAGAACCCCAAGATCACCAAGATAACCAAGACCACCAAGACCCCCAAGACCACCAAGACCACCAAGATCACCAAGACCCCCAAGATCACCATGACCCCCAAGACCACCAAGACCACCAAGATCACCAAGACCCCCAAGACCACCAACACCCCCAAGACCACCAAGACCCCCAAGATCACCAAGACCCCCAAGACCCGCAAGACCACCAAGACCACCAAGATCACCAAGACCTCGAAGACCTACCAAGATCACCAAGACCCCCAAGACCTACCAAGACCACCCAGACCACCAAGACACCCAAGACCACCAAGACCCCCAAGACCCGCAAGACCACCAAGACCCCAAAGACCTACCAAGATCACTAAGACCCCCAAGACCTACCAAGACCTCCAAGACCACCAAGACCCCCAAGATCACCAAGAGCCCCAAGACCACCAAGACCACCAAGACCTACCAAGACCACCAAGACCTACCAAGACCTATCAAGATCACCAAGACCACCAAGACCACCAAGACCACAAAGACCCCCAAGACCACCAACACCCCCAAGACCACCAAGATCACCAAGACCCCCAAGACCCGCAAGACCACCAAGACCACCAAGATCACCAAGACCTCGAAGACCTACCAAGATCACCAAGACCCCCAAGACCTACCAAGACCACCCAGACCACCAAGACACCCAAGACCACCAAGACCCCCAAGACCCGCAAGACCACCAAGACCCCAAAGACCTACCAAGATCACTAAGACCCCCAAGACCTACCAAGACCTCCAAGACCACCAAGACCCCCAAGATCACCAAGAGCCCCAAGACCACCAAGACCACCAAGACCTACCAAGACCACCAAGACCTACCAAGACCTATCAAGATCACCAAGACCACCAAGACCACCAAGACCACAAAGACCCCCAAGACCACCAACACCCCCAAGACCACCAAGATCACCAAGACCCCCAAGACCCGCAAGACCACCAAGACCACCAAGATCACCAAGACCTCGAAGACCTACCAAGATCACCAAGACCCCCAAGACCTACCAAGACCACCAAGACCACCAAGACACCCAAGACCACCAAGACCCCCAAGACCCGCAAGACCACCAAGATCACCAAGAACCCAAAGACCTACCAAGATCACTAAGACCCCCAAGACCTACCAAGACCTCCAAGACCACCAAGACCCCCAAGATCACCAAGAGCCCCAAGACCACCAAGACCACCAAGACCACCAAGATCACCAAGACCCCAAAGAGCTACAAAGATCACTAAGACCCCCAAGACCTACCAAGACCTACCAAGACCACCAAGACCCCCAAGACCACCAAGACCACCAAGACCTACCAAGACCACCAAGACCTACCAAGACCTATCAAGATCACCAAGACCACCAAGACCACCAAGACCACAAAGACCTACCAAGACCTACCAAGATCACCAAGACCACCAAGACCTACCAAGACCACCAAGACCTACCAAGACCTACCAAGATCACCAAGACCCCCAAGACCTACCAAGACCACCAAGACCCCCAAGACCCCCAAGACCACCAAGACCACCAAGACCACCAAGACCTACCAAGACCTACCAAGACCTACCAAGATCACCAAGACACCCAAGACCACCAAGACCACCAAGACCTACCAAGACCTACCAAGACCTACAAAGACCCACAAGACCACCAAGACCACCAAGACCACCAAGACCTACCAAGACCTACCAAGACCTACCAAGACCACCAAGACCCCCAAGACCAGCAAGATCACCAAGACCACCAAGACCCCCAAGACCACCAAGACCCCCAAGACCCCCAAGATCACCAAGACCCCCAAGACCTACCAAGACCACCAAGACCCCCAAGATCACCAAGACCCACCAAGACCCCCAAGACCATCAAGACCCCCAAGACCCCCAAGATCACCAAGACCCACCAAGACCCCCAAGACCACCAAGACCACCAAGACCCCCAAGATCACCAAGACCCACCAAGACCCGCCAAGACCAACCAAGACCTACCAAGACCACCAAGACCACCAAGACCCACAAAGACTCGCCCAAACCCACCAAGACCCCCAAGATCACAAAGACCCCAGAATGTCGGCCCCAAGAGTCAGCACGGGTGTGGAGCCGCGCTGGTGAGGAACCGCGCTGGTGAGGAGCCGCGGGGACTCTCTGTGCCTGCTGGAGGGGAGGCGAATGGCACCAGCACCGTGGGAGAGGCCTGGTGGCCTCTGATGGGCCACGCGCTCTCACGGTCCAGGCGGCGCCCCGTGGTTTCTGGCCTCAGCTCACCCTCTACCTCTAAGATCTGGACTGCGGGCTGCTGGGCTCCTGGCCGGTGGGGCCTCAGTTTCTGCTTCTCTCCCTTCACGTCCCCTGGGGGCCCCCTTCCTCTGTGCAGCCTTCCTGGTGCGGCTGGGGTCAGCTCAGCACGGGGTCTCACGTTGCAGGGGAGGGACACGTGGATCCCTGTGAAGCTCCTGGAGTTTTGCTCTGAGTGGGGTGGAGCTCCTTGGGAAGACGGCTTCTGAGGCTCCACAAAGCTTGGCCAGGCAGGACCAGACAGGGCCCTGCCGGTTAACCTCACCCCCACTATGGGGACGCTCTGCTAAGAAGTCTGCAGTGTGCTCCACCCAGAAGGACGCAGCAGACACTCCGCCCGGCCATGCCCACCGACCGGGAAGTCCCACCCCCAGTGCGGCTCCCGACCCAGGCCCAAGCCTGTTTGCTGGACACTGGACAGAACCTGTAGAGCTGGGGGACTCTCCCAGGAGAGATTTCCCCTCTGGAGACAGGACTCCCACCAGAGCTGCACCCGGGGACATAGCCGCTGTCCCTTGGGATCTCCAGGCCAAGTCCTCACTCCTAGGAACGCTCCTACTCCACTCCCACCCTGTGTCCCACAATCACGGGAGAAAGGAGAATCACGTGATGAAGGGGACTTTATTGAGCCTTGAGAGGGGCTGACAAATGGAAGACGAGGCAGGTGGCCCAGAGCAGAGGAACTAGAGGGACACACAGGGGACTGAAGGTGGTGGGCTGCTGGGAGGTCAGGTTAGCATAGTGGACACACGAGAGCCACTGGGGAACTCAGGAGCCGACTGGGGGGGGTGAATGGCCAGCAAGGGGGAGGAGCCCAGCCCACTGGCCTGGGGACATGGCTGGTCAGCAGCAGGACCTCTGGCCCAAGGAGACACCACAGCAGGCCGGGCGGCAGCAGGTGGGGCGGCAGAGGAGGGAGACGCAGGAGGCCGGGCGGCAGCAGCTGGGCTGGCAGGAGGAGGCACAGCAGGAGGAGACGGGCACGCAGCAGGCGGGCCTGCACACGGGGCGGCAGAGCAGGGACACGCAGGAGGAGGGTCTGTAGCAGCAGACGGGCTTGCAGCAGACGGGCACGCAGCAGGTCGGCTGGCAGGGGGAGGAGCTGCAGCAGTCAGACTGGCAGCTAGACTGCTGGCAGCAGGAGGAGGAGGCTCCAGAGCAGACGGGCACACAGCACACGGGCTTGCAACAGAGGGACACACAGCAGGACGGCTGGCAGGGGGAGGATGAGCAGCAAGAGGGCTCACAGCAGGACTGCTGGCAGGGGGAAGAGGAGCAGCAAGAGGGCTCACAGCTAGACTGCTGGCAGCAGGAGGAGGAAGCCTCAGAGCAGACAGGCACACAGCACACAGGCTTGCAGCACACGGGCTTGCAGCAGAGGGACACACAGCAGGATGGCTGGCAGGGGGAGCAGCTGCAGCAATCAGACTGGCAGCTAGACTGCTGGCAGCAGGAGGGGGTGCAGGAGCTGGTGCAGACTGATTGGCAGCAGGGTCTGGACACACAGCTCACTGGGGTGCAGAGGAGGGTCAGGCAGGGGGCTGGGGCGCAGCAGCTGGGGGTGCAGCAGGGGGGCTCGCAGCAGCTCTCTGGGCAGTCGTCCACCTGCCAGGAGGACTCTGGGCAAGAGCTGGAGCAGACGGACATGGTGGAGGCGGCCATGGTGGGTGTGCTGGAGGAGGGTGGGTGGGTGTGCTGGAGGAGGGTGGGTGAGTGTGGGTGTGTGTGGGGAGCTCTGGGCTCTGGCTTTTATACCTGCCGGGTCCCTGTGGTCCCCAGCCCACAGCCTCTCCTTCCGGGTTGCTGGGCCGGCTCCTGGCCGTCACGGGGATGCTTGTTTACCTGGGAGGCTGTCCAGCTCGTTAATGTCCTGCCAGCGTCAGGGCCCCTGGACGGGAGTGGGTTCCGGGAGCAGTGAGTGCTGGGGTGTTGTGTGTGGGAGGAGCCTGGCCACCCTGGGCTGTGGGGCACCCTCCAGCCACTGGACAGCAGCTTCTGGGCCTGTCTCGCTTGGAGGGAAGACTGGGCACAGAGGTGTCACCTGTGACTCACACCCCTCCCCAGGGCTCGTCACCACTGCAGGACGCTAGGCACCTGTACTGAGCACCCAGAGTCCAGGGTGCCTGGTGCCCTGCCCGGGGCCTCACGGCTGTGTGGAGCTGGACAGCCTGAGCCTGCCCTGAGCCCTGCGCAGGTCCTCATCCCTCCACCTCTCCCTGCCTCCTCCCTGTGGCCCTGTCCACCCTGTCCCTGTGCCTGGGGGCAGCAGGCCTCCATCCTCAGGCCAGGATGGTGGGCTGTGCCCTCCCTGCTGGGGCACCAGGCAGCCTCCTGGGCTGTGGGTCCAGGTTCTGAACCTGCAGAGCCAGGACTGCCTGTTGGCCTTAGCCCTCCTTGGGCCGCCTCTCCATTTCCCTGCCACTCGCTGTCCTGGGCACCTGCTTTTCCTACCAACCCCCTGAGGCCCAGTTTCACACTTTTCCTTAGATCATATAAAATGCTCTGTTGAGTTCTGCTTCTTCATGGGAGGAGTGGGCTCTTATCAGACTGACCATCTGAGAAAAATGAGGAACCTGGTTAACAAATGCAATCTCCACTGGAGAGCCAGAGGACCCACCAGGAGCTGAGCCTGAGGGACCAAGTCCCCATCACCCATCACAGGGGCCACAGCAGGGACTACTACTTTCTTGGATTTTCTTCCTGAGGCATTTGCAGTTCACAGGTCACAGACAAGAGGTTGGGAAAGTGGAGAGAGATTTCAGTGGTCTTGGGGACTGACCGCCAACATGAAGTGAAGCCAAGTCAGCTCCCAGGCTGAGAGGGGAAGGGACTCTGGCCAGGCACTCAGGCTTTTGTGGCCAACGCTGGGTCTAAGCGAGGCTGCTCCCTAGCAGAAGCAGAAGTAAGACTGGCCCCACCTGAACCAGCTCAGACTGAACTCAGGTGTTCTGCCAGAGCAAACAGGTGCCAGACCGAAGGTCAGCCCACTGCGAGACAGGGGCTTCATGAAGAAGAAATGACCTTCACATGTTCAGTCACAACGTCTTATTTTTATTCAAAAAGTATCAGGCCTACCAAACGACAAGATCAATTGACCAAAGAACCAAGAGGAAAATCGCAAACCAAACAGACCAAGAGGAAAAACAAAGACCAAACAGACCAAGAGGAAAAACAAAGACCAAACAGACCAAGAGGAAAAACGAAGACCAAACAGACCAAGAGGAAAAACAAAGACCAAACAGACCAAGAGGAGAAACGAAAACCAAAGAGACCAAGAGGAGAAACGAAAACCACACAGACCAAGAGGAAAAACAAAGACCAAACAGACCAAGAGGAGAAACAAAGACCACACAGACCAAGAGGAGAAACAAAGACCAAACAGACCAAGAGGAGAAACAAAGACCAAAGAGACCAAGAGGAGAAACAAAGACCACACAGACCAAGAGGAGAAACAAAGACCACACAGACCAAGAGGAGAAACGAAAACCAAATAGACCAAGAGGAGAAATGAAGACCACACAGGTGCACAGGTGCTCCAGAGATCTGAATGTCAATCTCGAGCTTAAAGTAACTGTGACAAAATTTTTTAAGACAATGGGGGAAAGATGGAGGATTTCAGTGGCAGAATCCTATAAAAGAATCCAACATGAGTTTATGAATAAAGAACATAATAACTGCATTGAGAAATTGGTAGTTTAATACCTTATTAGACAAAGTCAAAGAGGAGTTTAGAGAATGAAGGGAAGTGAAGAAATCAAAATGGAGCCACAGAAAAAAGATAAAAATAGAGAAACAAACATACAGGACTCATTAGAAAAAATAGGTTTATCCTACAAGGAGAGGTGAGTGAGTCGAGGTAGTGAAGTATGTCAGAACTTTAATTGATGAAAGCTATTAACCCACAGATTAAAAACACACTGAGAATCCTAAGCAGGGCAGGGCACATACAACCACCCCGGCTCTCCTGGTGCTGAAACTTCAAGACAGAAAAATTTAAGAGGTCAGGGAGAAGGAGAGACAAAGTAACTTCACAGAAGTAACAAGGAGACCGACAGATGACTTCTGGTGGGCATGATGGAGTCCAGGAGACACTGGAACTGTGCCTCTGTCACCTGAAGTCGGCCACGAGCTCGAGGTCTACACCTGCTGACAAGGTCCGCACAGATGAGGACAGCCCCAGGTGGTGGACGCCCAGAGCATATGCCGACGGCAGCATCAAAGCTGGAGAAAATACGTGAAGAAGTTTTAAGGTAGAAGGAAAATGATGAAAAGCAAGGAAATTGGTAGAGAAGAGGGGCCACAGAGGACAGGCACGTGTGGGTAAGTACGAATAACGTGACGCTGTGAATGTCTTACGAGTCTGTCAACATTTACAGAAAGGAAGTTCTCGGGAACAGGTCACAGAGTCAGAGGAGACTCCATGGGTCACAGGTTCTCGGAGCACCTGGAGCTGGTTCATAAGATCAGATCCTAGAGCTCCAACGTCACAGATTCCTGGTTAACTACACAGACGACAGAAGAAAATATGACCGAGCGGCAAGTGGGTGAACAGGGTGGGTGAACGGCAGCTGCCCCACATTCAGGTCCACCCAGGACCTCAGAGTGTGACCTTATTTGGAAGAAGGGTCCTTGCAGATGCAGTGGGTAAAGAGGAAGTCATATGGGGTCAGAGCCATAACTACGATGGTCAGTGTCTCTATAGGAGGACGTGGAAGGAAGCCCCGACCCATGGTAGGAGGCATGACCTGGGCAGAGCCTAAGGGAGCAGCCACAGGCCAAGGGCCAGGGTTTGTCGGGAGCCAGGAGACGCTCCAAGAGGCAAGGAAGGGCTCTCCCCCAGAGCTCAGAGAAGCCTGTCCCTGCTGTCACGGTGCCTTCAGGGCTTAGTCTCCTGAACTGCAGGAGCGTGAATCTCTGCTGTCTCAATCACTCTCCTGTGGCATGTTGTTGGGGGCAACCAACGGACTATTAAAATGGAGGCAAATGAGGAAAGGCATTTCAATGCATCAACCAGAACACTCAAACAAGGGATGAGGGGTCAACTATTTGTCCTGAACAAAAAGCAAGGTCAGATGCAGGCACTGGCTCCAATGTGCCCCCGAAGCCCACCCCCTAAAAAGCTCTTCAGACAGACAAATGGTCACGAGGTGACCCAGGTGTGCAGAGCTGGCCTCTGGGGTCAGATGCAACAGTCTCTAGGTGACCCATGTGGGCTGAGCTCACCACTGAGGTCAGACACAACAGTCTCTAGGTGACCTAGGTGTGCAGAGCTGGCCACTGAGGTCAGACACAACAGTCTCTAGGTGACCTAGGTGTGCAGAGCTGGCTGCTGGGGTCAGACACATCAGTCTCTAAGTGACCTAGGTTTGCAGAGCTGGCCACTGAGGTCAGACGCAACAGTCACTAGGTGACCCAGGTTGCAGAGCTGGCCACTGAGGTCAGACGCAGGGTCGCTAGGTGACCCAGGTGTGCAGAGCTGGCCTCTGGGGTCAGATGCACAGTCACTAGGTGACCCAGGTTGCAGAGCTGGCCACTGACGTCAGATGCAGGGTCGCTAGATGACCCAGGTGTGCAGAGCTGGCCTCTGGGGTCAGATGCACAGTCACTAGGTGACCCATGTGTGCAGAGCTGGCCGCTGGGGTCAGTTCTGCACCTCAGTGATTGCTCCTGTGTCCAGCCATTTTCACCTCTTTGGATGCCATCTGTGCTCTTCTTTCCTGGGGTCTTTCCAGGTCGTTTGTCATCTGGCCTCTGTCTCAGCTGTGACCAAAATAGCTGAACAACTTAGAGGAGGAAAAGTTTGCTGGGGCTCATGGATTTAGAGGTCTCCACTGCTCTGGACCCAAGGTGAGGCAGTGGACCAAGGGTAAAGGGGACAGCAGATGAGGATGCGCCCCTCCTGGCACCACGGGAGCAAGGGGTGGGGGGGCTGCAGAGGACACAGACTCCCAGGGCAGTGGCCCACTCCTGCCACCATGTCCACCTGTCTATGGTTACCACCCGGTCAGTCCATTAAAAGGAGGGTGTACTGCCCAGGCCACAGCTCCCATGATCCAGTCGCTCCACCTCTGAACATTTCTGCATTAACAAGGAGCTTTGGGGGACCCCCACGTCCAAACCATAAGAGTAACATTTTAAACTCTGTGTGCCTCCGTGAATCTGGCATTTTGGAAAAGGTGGTGGTAAAGGGATAAATGAGGATCAGAGGGGTAAGAGGCTGGATCGGGGGTGAACGACCCCACAGGGCTGGGGAGCCGTGGGGTGATGCTGGTCTACAAATGGACGGTGCTGCTGGCAAACCAGGCCCAGGTGTCCACAGTGAGCACAAAAGAAAAATCAGAGTGTCCCAATCTACTAAAGAGTGGACTCTAGGATTAGAGACATCCTACAAAGGGCACCACAGACAAGGCTTCCCCCGCGGATTCTCCAGACAGTGGCGAGGTGCTGAGGGCCATTACCAAGTAGGAATGATGCATCAAAATCCTTGCCAGCATACCCCATGTTGAATGGACTTGCCTTGGAAATTTGCTGCAACCTTGCTTGTGTGTTTGAGAAAGGTGACCCTGCTCAATCACCAGCGTGGATCCAGGATTAGGGTGTATCTTGCAGGAAGTATTCCCGTCCTTGGGTTTAGGGTGTGACAATAGGAGTTTTAGGGAAGTTGGAGGTTGAAGATTATTCCTGCTGGGATAGGGCGTGCCTGCTGCCTGAGTTCCTGCTGAGTTCTCCTGGAGAGAAAGTATTTAGGACTTGAATTATGCGGGACATGGGGATTGCCCATGGACCTGTGTGGAGGCGGTGTGAGAGCGGGAATAAAGAATTGCTGTTTGAACCTACAAAGCTGTGTGGTGGCTCGTGATTCTGTGCCAAGCCGAGACCTTGGCATTTTGGTGGCCCGTACAGGGAACGTCTGAAACTTGGAGCGAGTAAAATCGCTCGCCCCTGAGGGAAGGCAAGAGAATGGGTGACCATTTCAAAAAACAATGTGTTCTTGTTTTGATTTATTTTGTTTTTGTTTCAAGCTGCCTATCCCTAGAAATTTCTCAGGCAAACTGGGAAAAATGGTTGGCTCAAGGTTTGAAGTTTGTGAGCCCCGAGAAAGAGAAAATTGATACAGTGAATTTTTATTCAGTTTTTGTTTCATTCAGTTGTGGTTTTGTTTTGTGTTATCTTATTGGGTTGCGTTATCTTTATAGAAGATTAGAAATTAGTAAAAAAGAAACCGAAAAGGTGTTAAGTAAATTGTTAGAGATTCAGACCATGGAGAAAGACATTTTAGATCAAGCAAAAGAGAAGGTCTCTCGAGCTAGTCAGAGAAAGGAAGAAAATTTAAAGGAAAAGGGGTTATTAGGAAAAATGCCACAACAGGAGGCTGTTACTAACTCCGTTTTATTACCAGAGGGCGTAATTCAACCAACAGCCCCACCGATGGAGACAGCTGAGTGGCCCTCAATCCCCGTAGTTGATAAATGGGATCCTGAGACAGGACCTCACAGATTAGCATGCCCTGTACTTGAACAGGTAGGAGGGCAGCGAATTCACCGTGCTTTAGAATTTAAAACAGTGAGGCAGTTAAAGGAGGCTGTAACAACCTATGGTCCTCAAGCTCCCTTTACAGTAAGTATGGTCGAGTCCATTACTAACTTGGACATGACGCCAGCAGATTGGGCTAGCATGTGTAAATCTGTGCTAAATGGAGGACAATATTTGTTATGGAAGGTTGCCAATGAGGAATTTTGCATGGAGACAGCTAGGCGAAATGCAGCAGCCGGTTACCCTCAAAGAAATCTAGATATGTTGTTAGGAAAGGGACCTTATGAGGGTCAGCGGCAACAAACTGAATATGATCCTGCTGTATAAGCACAGATTGCTGCAGACGCAGTTAGGGCATGGAAGACTTTACAAGGACATGGAGATTTACAAGGTCAGCTATCTAAGGTAATACAGAGACCTAATGAACTTTACGCTGACTTTGTAGATAGGCTTATTCAAACGGCTGCCAAAATTTTTGGTGACACAGAACAAGCAATGCCATTAATAAAACAACTGGCTTATGACCAAGCAAATCGTTGCTGCAGAGAGGTTATTAGACCATGGAGACATGAAGATTTAAACACATATATTAAATTATGTATAGATGTTAATGAACAAGGCAAGTCTTGGCAGCTGCAGTACAACAGGCTTTAGATGACAGGCCAGAAACATGTTATAGTTGTGAACAAATAGGACATTTTAAAAGAAATTGCCCCATAAGAGGAGGGTTTAACAAAACTAGAAATCAAAGGAATAGAATACCGAGTATTTGCCCACGATGCCGTAGAGGGAGACATTGGGCTAATGAATGCCGTTCTCAAACCACCATAGAAGGTACTCCATTATCAAAAAACGAACAAGGACCAGGTGTTTATCCATGATATCGTGGAGAAAGGCATCAGGCTTCATTGCCAAAAAACGGACTGGGGGGCCCAATGCTCCGGGGCCCACAAACACAAATATACAGGGCAGTGCAGGAACCCAGCAACCCCATCAGGGTGGTGCCCAGGACACATTGTCCATCAGATCCCTCATCAGACAAACCCGAGGGAGCGCAGGGTTGGACATCTGCGCCTCCGCAAGATCAGTACTAACTCCAGAGATGGGAGTTCAAATCATTCCCACAGGGGTAAAAGGACCTCTTCCCCAAGGAACAGTAGGCTTATTATTGGGACGTAGTTCATCTACATTAAAAGGACTTATGATAAGTCCTGGGGTAATTGATCCCGATTATGTAGGTGAGATAAAAATTATAGCTAGTTCTCTAGGAGGTATATCAGTAATTTTACCAGGAGATAGAATAGCACAGTTACTAATAATACCAAGCCTACATGATAAATTTTCCAGTCGTATTGTAGAAAGAGGTTCCAGGGGATTAGGCTCCACAGGTGTAGATTGGGCTATGCTGTCTTTAAATTTAGATTCTCACCCCATGCTAAAACTAAATATTCAGGGTCATGAATTTAATGGACTGCTGGACACAGGTGCTGACCTTAGCATCATATCTCTTCAAGAATGGCCAAAACATTGGCCATTACAACAAGCCACTCAAACGCTTCGAGGCCTAGGAGTGGCGACTAATCCCCATAGAAGTGCAATGGTATTAGATTGGAAGGATCCTGAAGGATGTGAAGGAACTATACAGCCATATGTATTGGATCATCTTCCCATAAATTTATGGGGACGAGATGTCCTAGATCAACTAGGTTTGATGTTAACAAATAACATCAATTCAAATGCGCCCACTATTATGGCTAGACAAGGTATCAGGAAAGAAAAAAGATTAGGAAAACAAGAACAAGGTACAGCAGCACTAATTCAAATAGATCAAGGAACAGACAGACATGGGTTGGATTTTCAGAAAGGGCCACTGAGACAATCAAAATTACTTGGAAATCAGAAAGACCAATGTGGGTTCCTCAGTGGCCCCTGACTAAAGAAAAGATACATGTAGTCCATGACCTGGTCAAACAACAATTAGTGGAAGGACATTTACAACCTTCTGTATCTCCCCATAATACTCCCATTTTTGTCATCATAAAGAAATCTGGTAAATGGAGATTATTGCAAGATTTAAGAGTCATTAATAATGAAATGGTTATTATGGGACCTGCTCAATCAGGGATTCCTCAATTGTCTGCTTTGCCAAAATCTTGACATGTTTTAGCTATAGACATTAAAAATTGCTTTTTTTCTATTCCAATTCATCCCAAGGATAGTCCACGTTTTGCATTTACTATCCCTGCACTGAATCATGAAGGTCCTGATCAGAGATATGAATGGAAAGTACTCCCTCAAGGGATGGCTAACAGCCCAACTATGTGTCAAATTTATGTTAACAAAGCAATCCAGCCACTTAGAAATCAAAATCCTGAACTACAAATATTTCACTATATGGATGATGTATTATTGGCACACAAAGCTAAAAACACATTGCTGGAATGTTATGCCACACTTACAAACTTATTAAAAAATTATAATCTAGAGATAGGAATAGACAAAGTACAATTAAATTTTCCAATTAATTATTTAAGAGTGCTATTATCCTCAACCACGGTCCGTCCACCTAAAATTCAAATACGAGTAGATCAACTCAAATCACTTAATGACTTTCTTTTTTTTTTTAATATTTATTTATTTATTAGTTTTCGGCAGACACAACATCTTTGTATGTGGTGCTGAGGATCGAACCCGGGCCGCATGCATGCCAGGCGAGCGCGCTACCGCTTGAGCCACATCCCCAGCCCCACTTAATGACTTTCAAAAGTTGTTGGGAGATATAAATTGGATAAGGCCTTATCTAGGCATACCAACAGGAGAGTTGGGACCTTTATTTGATATTCTAAAAGGTCCATCAGATCCAAATTCACTCCGAATGTTAACTCCTAAAGCTAGAAAGGCATTAAAAATTATTGAGACATATATGGAAAATATGCATTTGGATAGAATTGATATAAGTTTGCCTTTATTATTTATTGTAATACCAACAAGAAATATTCCTACAGGAGTATTTTGGCAGGAAGGTCATTATTGTGGATACATTTATCTTACTCTCCTAACACTATTCTTACTAGGTATCCTGAGGCTGTAGGACAATTAATACTCAAAGGAATAAAAGCAGCAAAGGGAGTGTTTGGAATTTCTCCCAATAAAATTATTACTCCATATACTATGAATCAAATTGATGAGTTAGCTAATGAGTTAAATACTTGGGCAATAATCATGTGTAAACCAAATGTTTCATTTGATAATCATTTGCCATCTAATCCTTTGTTGTCTTTTTGGTGTAAGCTTCCTGTAGTTTTTCCTAAAATGACAAGAAAAACATCTATCATGAATGCTCCAAATATATTCACTGATGGGTCTAATAATGGTACAGCAGCAATAGTTACCCCTGATCAAACTTTTACATTTTTAGTTCCCAAACAATCAGCTCAAAAGGTAGAGCTTAATGCAGTTTTACAAGCTTTTGTGATATTTAAAGATTCTGTATTTAATTTATTTTCTGATAGTCAGTATATAGTTAATGCTATAGTATCCCTTGAAGATGCTGGTAGGATTTCCCCTTCCTCTACTGTTTTCTCTTTGTTTTCCACTATACAAAGTCTAATCTGGATAGAAAAGATCCATTCTTTATAGGACATATCAGGGCACATACAGGATTGCCTGGAGCCCTTAGTTTGGGCAATGATTTAGCAGATAAAACTACACATGACATAATTATTTTCTCTACACTAGAAGAAGCTACAAATTTTCATAAAAGGTTCCATGTCAATGCTAATACTTTACAAAAGTGTTTTAAAATAATTAAGGAACAAGCTAGACATATAATAAAACAATGTCAAAATTGTGTGACCTTTTTACCACAAGTTAATCTTGGAGTCAATCCTAGAGGACTGATACCTAACCATATTTGGCAGATGGACGTCACACACTTGCCAGAATTTGGAAAATTAAAATATTTGCATGTTACAGATGATACTTCTTCCGGATATTTGATGGGCTCCCTTCATGCCGGAGAAAAAACTAAAGATGTTATAACTCATTGCTTACAAAATTTTGCCACTGTGGGCGTTCCAAAACAGTTAAAAACAGGTAATGGTCCTGGTTACACTTCTAAATCTTTTAAACAATTTTGCTCATCATTTGGCATTACTCATAACAGGAATCAGGTTCTGAACAACACCCCACATTGCTGCTTGTCCCCGGGGAGTCCTGAGTCTGCACATATCCAGGCTGCCCCTGAGCCAGTCCTCCAGGGGCCAGACAGGTCAAAGGGACGGCCACCCCTCCCCAGAACCAGTCCCCACCCTGCCCCTCCCGCGGCAGTGTCCAGCAGTGCAGAGAGAGTGGGCAGCAAAGCTTTATTGATGTTCAGAGAGTGGCACTTCTGGGGACAAGAGCAGGGTCAGGAGGACCCAGTCCCTACTGGGCAGGGTGGTGGCCTGGAGCAGGAATTGGGTGCAGCGGCCAGCTCTCCCCTGGGCGGGGCCGCAGAGCAGCCAGGGAGGGCTCAGGCCTCAGACTTGGGCTGGACAGGGAGGAAGGGCAGGAGCTGGACATTCTGTGTGGGCTCCCGCAGGCTGGGGTCAGGACAGCCGGGTGGGGAGGAGGGACCTGAGCCCACTGTCCTGGGGACATGGCCGGTCAGCAGCAGGACTTCTGGCCCAAGGAGACACCACAGCAGGCCGGGCGGGAGCAGGTGGGGCGGCAGAGCAGGGACACGCAGGAGGCCGGGCGGCAGCAGCTGGGCTGGCAGGAGGAGGCACAGCAGGAGGAGACGGGCACGCAGCAGGCAGGTCTGCACACGGGGCGGCAGAGCAGGGACACGCAGGAGGAGGGTCTGTAGCAGCAGACAGGCTTGCAGCAGACGGGCACGCAGCAGGTCGGCTGGCAGGGGGAGGAGCTGCAGCAGTCAGACTGGCAGCTAGACTGCTGGCAGCAGGAGGAGGAGGCTCCAGAGCAGACAGGCACACAGCACACGGGCTTGAAGCACACGGGCTTGCAGCAGAGGGACACACAGCAGGACTGCTGGCAGGGGGAGGATGAGCAGCAAGAGGGCTCACAGCAGGACTGCTGGCAGGGGGAAGAGGAGCAGCAAGAGGGCTCACAGCTAGACTGCTGGCAGCAGGAGGAGGAAGCCTCAGAGCAGAGTGGCACACAGCACACAGGCTTGCAGCACACAGGCTTGCAGCAGACGGGCTTGCAGCAGAGAGACACACAGCAGGACGGCTGGCAGGGGGAGCAGTTGCAGCAATCAGACTGGCAGCTAGACTGCTGGCAGCAGGAGGGGGTGCAGGAGCTGGTGCAGACTGATTGGCAGCAGGGTCTGGACACACAGCTCACTGGGGTGCAGAGGAGGGTCAGGCAGGGGGCTGGGGCGCAGCAGCTGGGCTGGCAGCAGCTGGGGGCGCAGCAGGGGGGCTCGCAGCAGCTCTCTGGGCAGTCGTCCACCTGCCAGGAGGAGTCGGGGCAGGAATCGCAGGAGCCGGGCTGGCAGATGCGGCTGCCATAGCTCAGGTCGCTGGAGCAGAGGGACATGGTGGAGGTGGCCATGGTGGGTGTGCTGGAGGAGGGTGTGTGTGTGTGAGTGTGTGTGAGTGTGTGTGAGTGTGTGTGTGTGAGGTCTCAGGGCTCTGGCCTTTATACCCGTCCAGGGACCAGCAGGAGGCCCAGCCGCGTCTTTCCCTTTCCTGGTTGGTGTTGGGCCTGAGGCCCCTCATTAGGGCTCAGCTCGTAAAACCCCTTTGGTGCTGGCAGAGCCGCTGCCCTGCTGAGTCTGTCCCCTGGGTCACCTGGAAGGAAGGAGCTGCTTTCGGGGCTGACCCTGCACTGCCCCCCGTGGGCCACCTGCCAGGGCATCTGGTGTTAGCTCCTGGTCCCGGGGACACGTCTGTGTGTCCTTGGCCTCTGTGCGCAGTGGACCAGCCTGTCCTGTGGAGCCTCCTGGGTTGGGGAGAAGCCCAGGCAAGGGTGGCCCTCCCTGCGGCTGGTCTCTGTGACCTGATGCTGGAGTGGGCAGCAAGGACAGGGAGACCTCGTCCCCGTGGAGATGGACATTCCAGGGAGGCCAGGGCTCCTTGGACAGTCGCTGCATCGGGACAGTGAGACCTGGGCACAGACCAGTCTGTCCATCTGGCCCTTGAGCTTCCCAGAGCCTGTGGTCACTGTCATGGCATGGCGGTCTTGGGTCAGCACCTGAGGATGGGGGTGACCAGCAGGAGGTGGTGTGGAGCGAGGTGGGTGGAGGAGCTGGAGCGGCGTGTGGTGGCCCAGGCCTGTGCCCAGAGGGTCAGCCTGGTAGAGTAGCCCTGACCCAGGGTGGGGACAGTCAGCATGCCCCCACCCAGATCCCGGGCCCAGCACAGGTAGTGGACAGTTCCTCCAAGAACCTTTCCAGGTCCCGTGGCCGCCCCAGCTGGGTCGGAGCCACACAGTCCTGGACAGGGTGGAGAGCCAGCTTCCACGGTGGCCCAGGGTTCCTGTGGATCATCTAGCTCATGAGGTGCCCAGGTCAGGTGGGCAGGCCCGCAGGCCCTGGAACCTTCCACCGCTGTCCTAGAGGCCCAGCCAAACAAGAAGCCCAGACGTGGAAAGTGACGTCAGTGTCTGATATTTGCACGTGGAAGGTTGTCACCACGAGAGTGTGTCACCCATGGAGTGAGTGGCTGTCCCAGGCTGTGTTCTCGGTGGGGCTGAGGGAGACAGATGGCAGCCCCTCCCTGCACACCTGCCCTCCCAGGGAGAGCAGGCGGGAGAAGCCACCGATGCTGTGGCCTGAGGGTGAGGTGCAGAAGTGCATAGATGGTGGCAGAGAGGAGGGTGACCTGGGAAAGGTCATGAAGGTCACACACCAGAGTCTGTGAATTCAGGAGGTGACTGGCCTGGGGTCCTGCGCTGTGGCTCCTTCCCCTCCACTGAGATGGTGCAGTCTTGATTAAAATTCCACCTCAGCCAAGTGGCCCTGAGTGGACACCAGGGCACACCACGCCCATGGCCGTTGGCCTGCCACCTTGTGGCCCCTCAAGGTGATGCCAGAGACCCAGGTCACCAACATGTCACAGCGAAGATCCAGGTCACCAACATGTCACAGCGGAGACCCGGGCAGGGAGCAGGGGCTAGAGGGACGCTCAGAGCAGGATCCAAGAAGGTGGATCCATGTCCCCAGGAAGAACAGCCCCCAGCGCAGCTCAGGGGCCACAAGAAGTCACCGTGCAGCCGTGACCTCGTGGTGAGGCCCCTGGGCACTCCACACCTGCCACGTCCACTTTCACGTCTCCACGGAGTTGCTCAGACAAGGAACCTCAGCACAGAAAGGCCACACGGCCCCGCGGGCAGAGCTGAAGCCACCCGCTCTGTACCCGGGACCTGCTCCCCATTAGGGTCCCCAATCCAAGAGGCAGCGGAGAAGGAAGGGGACAAGCAGCGGAGGACACTTCACACGGAACAGGAGGACTCCAACATCCCACTGGACACTCAGGATGGCCGCGTGAAGGTGCTTGGCCAGCTGCTCCATGGCCTGAAACCAGGAAAGCACCTGGGCAGCTTCCCATCACGGTGGGCGACCAAGGGTGGATGGTACTGGGCATTACTTCTGGACGTCACGGCCGATGGGGACTCGGGGTGTGACACAGTAATCCCCAGCGCTGTCACCAGCAGTGGCACGTGCCCGATGGGCCCCAGAGCAGAGTGGAGGGGACAGGGGACTAAGGGAGCCACACGTTCAGAGGCTGAGTGCGTCAGATGGGGAAGGTCACAGGTGAACTGAGCCCCAGGCTCCGCCCTCATCCTCCTGTGGGAAGCAGCCACACCTGTCCCAGCTCCCGCGGGGACCGAGGAAGGAGTCGCTTTACGGCCACCGCGGGGCCTCAGTGACCAGGAGGTCCTCAAACACGGAGAGGGGTTCACACAGGGGACCCGGAGTGGACACCCCAGTGCCCCCACACTTGCAGGGCCAGCTGGGGACATCCCATAGGAACGTTAAATGGCCACTTTAATGAGTCCTTTAATTGAGTTTGGAGACTGAAACCCAGAGACCAGGAAACACAGGTGACAGAGGGGACAGAGGGGACAGAGGTTGGGTCCGCCACACACTGGCACCCAGGGAAGCTCCCCGGAGGGCCTCCCGCCACGTGGACTGGCAGCTGCTGGTCCTGGGAAGTGCCTGAACTAGAATCTTCAGGTCATCACCATGTGCAGAGCGGCCTGAGCCCAGAAAGCCCCCGCCCAGGGCCTCCCTGTGGGACCCCCACTCCAGGCCCTCCCTGTGGGACCCCCACTCCAGGCCCTCCCTGTGCCCCTCACCCCACAGCCCACCCAGTGCTCTGGGAAGACCCCCACTGCAGGCCCTCCCTGTGGGACCCCCACCCCACAGCCCACCCAGTGCTCTGGGAAGACCCCCACTGCAGGCCCTCCCTGTGGGACCCCCACCCCACAGCCCACCCAGTGCTCTGGGAAGACCCCCACTCCAGGCCCTCGCTGTGGGACCCCCACCCCACAACCCACCCAGTGCTCTGGGAAGACCCCCACTGCAGGCCCTCCCTGTGGGACCCCCACTCCAGGCCCTCCCTGTGGGACCCCACCCCACAACCCACCCAGTGCTCTGGGAAGACCCCCACTCCAGGCCCTCCCTGTGCCCCTCACCCCACAGCCCACCCAGTGCTCTGGGAAGGGAACCCCCACTCCAGGCCCTCCCTGTGGGACCCCCCACCCCACAACCCACCCAGTGCTCTGGGAAGACCCCCACTCCAGGCCCTCCCTGTGGGACCCCCACCCCACAGCCCACCCAGTGCTCTGGGAAGGGAACCCCCACTCCAGGCCCTCCCTGTGGGACCCCCCACCCCACAACCCACCCAGTGCTCTGGGAAGACCCCCACTGCAGGCCCTCCCTGTGGGACCCCCACCCCACAGCCCACCCAGTGCTCTGGGAAGACCCCCACTCCAGGCCCTCGCTGTGGGACCCCCACCCCACAGCCCACCCAGTGCTCTGGGAAGGGAACCCCCACTCCAGGCCCTCCCTGTGGGACCCCCCACCCCACAACCCACCCAGTGCTCTGGGAAGACCCCCACTGCAGGCCCTCCCTGTGGGACCCCCACTCCAGGCCCTCCCTGTGGGACCCCACCCCACAACCCACCCAGTGCTCTGGGAAGACCCCCACTCCAGGCCCTCCCTGTGCCCCTCACCCCACAGCCCACCCAGTGCTCTGGGAAGGGAACCCCCACTCCAGGCCCTCCCTGTGGGACCCCCCACCCCACAACCCACCCAGTGCTCTGGGAAGACCCCCACTCCAGGCCCTCCCTGTGGGACCCCCACCCCACAACCCACCCAGGGCTCTGGGAAGACCCCCACTCCAGGGCCTCACTGTGGGATCCCCCACCCCACAACCCACCCAGTGCTCTGGGAAGGGAACCCCCACTCCAGGCCCTTCCTGTGGGACCCCCACCCCACAGCCCACCCAGTGCTCTGGGAAGGGAAGCCAAGAACATCCGACCCCCAGGAACCGTTCTGTAGCTTTTCATTAGACCTTTCCCCCTTTCTCCTTCTTCTCTGTTCAGTTGTGACCTGAATGGTCCCAGACACGTCTGCATAGTCACGTTTGTCTCGTTTTCCTCACTTCTTGCATTGTGTGAAGGCATTTATTTTTGATGGATCAGTGTTTTGAGGAGTAGTGTTTTGAGGACTGGATTTGTATAATTCAGGTTGGGCTTATATTCTTTCATTTTTATGTTTCTAAATTTTTATTTATATGCATTTTTTCTCTCCCTTCTCTGTTTCCCTTGATTCTCTTTCTCTCTTTTCTTCTGCTAACAGCCAATCTCCATTGTTCTCTCTTTCAATATTTCTTTAATTTTTTAACTTCTATTTTCTCTCCTCCCCCCTCATAATCATCACATCCTACATCACTTCTGTTCTCTCTTTGTTCTCTGTTCAAAACCGTAAACACTTTTGCACACTTTGTTTTTACTGGGGACAGTAACTGGTCACATCGTTTCTGTTTATGGTGATAGTTAACATTGTGGATATCACAGTAGGAACTATTCTGTCTAATGCTGTACATTGTTTGCATTGGCTGTTGTTATTATTTGCTTCCCCTAAATGGTGAGGAGCACCTTCAGGGCACTGTAAGCCCACGGGGTACAAACTCTGCCTCAGACCCACACTGTGAGATGGACAGACACACAGACAACATGAAGAAGCAAGGAAACAAACTGCCCCAAACAAAGCAAAGTACTTCAACAACAGAATCCATTAAGGTCACAGTGGAAGAAATGTCAGAGAATGAGTTTAGGATGTTCTTAAACTGATCTGGGGTAAAGGATGATGTAAGATTTGGAATCAGAGAGAAAATACAAGAAGTGAAAGATCACTTCAATAAAGAGAGAGACTCTGAAAGAAAGTCAAGCACCAATTCTCAAAAATGAAGGAAGCAATAAACCAAATTAAGAATTCAATGGAATGCATCACCAACAGACAAGAGCACTTGGAAAACAGAGTTTCAGGCAATGAAGACAAAATATATAATCTTAAAAATAAAGTTGACCATGAAGAAAAGATGTTAAGAGACCATGAACAGAACTTCCAAGAAATATGGGATATCATGAAAAGACCAAATATAAGATTTATCAGGATAGATGAAAGCTCAGAGCTGAAAATTACCCAAGCATTAACAATGAAATGGAAAATCAAATACAGAAATATTACAGGACACCAAACACACAGAATTACAGCAGACCCACACCAGGCACATTATTATGAAAATGCCTAATACACAGAAAAAGGAAAAAATTCTAAAGGCTCCCAGAGAAAAATGGCAGGTAAAATCTAAAGGCAAACCAATCTGGATCTCAGAGATTTCTCAACCCAGACCCCCAGAGCTAAAAGGTCTTGGAACAATGTGTACCAAGCTCTGAAGGTAAATGGAAGCAGCCAAGCACACCATTCCCAGCACAACTAAACTCCAGATCTGACAATGAAATAAAAACCTTCCATGATAAACAAAGTTAAAAGAGTTCACAACTAAAAGCCTGCTATAAAACATTCTCAATAAAATACTTCATGAAGAAGAAATGAGAGGTATAACTGAAAACCAGCAAAGGCAGGAACTACACTATGAGAATAACCGGTCAGGGGCTGGGGCTGGGGCTGGGGCTCGGTGGTAGGGCGCTCATCTAGAGTGTGTGAGGCCCTGGGTTCGAGCCTCAGCACCACATCAAATAAATAAATAAATGAACAGATGTTGAGAGCCACAGCCAAAGGGGCCCCAGCAAACTTCCAGCTGCCAGCAAGCTTCAGACTGCCCCAGCAACATCTAGCTGATTGGCTCCTCTGCGGTGATGTTCATTGGGCTGTTTCCCTGCCCTTTAGACTGCCAGCTGATGATTGGCTCACAGCTGCCCCAGCAACATCTAGCTGATTGGCTCCTCCACGGAGCTGCTCATTGGGTGACTTCTTTGGCTCTGCCCACGCAACCCAGCCAATCGGCCTCAAGAGGAGGAGGATTGTGGGAGGTTGAAAGGCTGGTGTGGGGGAGAGAGGCTTGTGGAAGCCGGTGGTGGCAGTTGGGCTCTGAGGGTTTTTCCCTGGAGCTGTTTTGTTTGGCGTTTGTAGTTCTAAAAATAAAGTTAGTTTCCTTTTGACAAGTGGCTCCTGATTTGTGCCAAGCCAGACTTCGGCAAACAAAAAAATAAATAAATAAATCCAACAAAGATATGGTGCTCATTACAACTAAAACATAAATATTAAAAGAGTAGCCAATCAAAGCAGAAACTCATTCAAATTAAAATCCAGAAATAAGATGACAGCAAATAAAAATCATTTCCAATAATAACATTGAACATAAATGGCCTAAATTCATCACTCAAAAGACACAGACTGGCAAATTGGATTAAGAACAAGACCCAACAATGTGCTGTCTCCAGGAAACTCACCTCATAGATAAAGACATCCACAGACAGAGTGAGATGATGGCAGGAGCACCCCTCACATGGATCTTGTCAACATGCAGGGGTTTCTAGCTCACCTCAGATAAAGTAGACTTTAGAAGGACGGAAGGACATTTGATACTGCTTAAGGGAACTGTACATCAACGAGACGTGACAATCATAAATATTCATGTCCAAACAATGGAGCATCCATGTACATCAACAAATGCTTCTCAATTTTAAAAAGCAAAGAGACCACAACACAATGATTCTGGGTGAGTTTAACACACCTCTCTCACCACTGGACAGATCCTCCAAATAAAAACTAAATAAAGAAGCTATAGAACTAAATAATACAATCAATCATTCAGACCTAACAGACATACATAGAATATTCTACCGTCAATGACTGAATACTTCTCAGCTGCACGTAGAATAGACCATATCCTAGACCACGAAGCAAATACAAAAACAGAGATGATACTTTGCATCTTATCAGACCATACTGGAGTAAAATTAGAAATCAATGATAAACAAAAAACAGAAGCTACTCTAACACCTGGAGACTAAATAATGTGCCACTGAATGACCAAGGGATAGCACAAGAAATCAGGGATGAAATGAAAAAACTCTTAGCGGTAAATGAGAAGATCAATGCCACAGATCAAGACCTCTGGGACATCAGGGGGCAGCTCTAAGAGGGGAGCTCATCGTGAAAAGACACAAAGTCGCCAAGTAAATACCTAACATTACATCTCAAAGCCCTAGAAAAAAGAAGATCAATCAACACCAAAAGCAGAAGTCAAGAAATAATTAAAATCAGAGACAAAATCAATGAACTTGAAACAACAACAAAAAATTCTAAATAAATCAACAAAATAAAAAGTTGGTTCTTTGAAAAAATAAATACAATTGATAAACCCTTAGCCAAATTAACCAAGAAAAAGAGGGAAAGAATCAAATTACTAAAATTTGTGGTGAAAAAGAAAATACCATGACAGATGCTATGGAAATACAGATAATCTCAGAAGTTGAATCAGGAGGACATAGAAAATTTAAACAGATGAATTTCAAGCAATGAAATCGAAGACACAAAAATCAAAAACCTACCAAGAAAGAAGCCCTGGACCAGACCGATTCTCAGCTGAGCTCTACCAGACCTTCAGAGAAGACCGACACAATCCTCCTCAAGTATTCCCTGAAATACAGAAGGAAGGAGCCTTCCAGACTCATTCACCCTGATTCCAAAGGCAGACAAAGACCCGTCAGGAAAGAAACCTTCAGGCCAATGTCCCTGAAGAACATAGATGGAAAAGTTCTTAATAAAATTCTAGCAAATCGCATACAAAGCCATATTAAAAAGATAGCTCAGCATGATCAAGTGGGGTCACCCCAGAGATGCAAGTTTGGTTCATCAACGAGACTCATCACATGGATAGACTTAAAAACAAGAACCATGTGATCATCTCAATAGGCATAGAGAACGCATCTGACAGGGTGCAGCACCTCCTCATGTGCAATCCTAGGAAATCTGGGGATGGTGGGAACAGACCTGGACCTTGTGAAAGCCACCTATGCTCAGCCCAGGCCAGCATCATCCTGGAACAAGACAGGGAGGCCGTCTCTCACCACTTGTCCTCAGCACAGTCCTGGAAACTCAAGCTGGAGCCATCAGACTTGGAAAGGAATTAGAGGGAGACAGATCGGGAGAGAAGAGCTCACCGCGACCCTCTGTGCCCACGACACGAGTCTGTGTTTAGAAGTTCCAGATCAACTCCACCCGAAGACTTAGAGAACTCACGATGAACTCAGCAATGGACAAGTCATACAGCCACAGAGCAGTCATGTTCCTATGTGACCGAGGACAAATCAGCCGAAAAAGATCAGATACTGGGGAATCAACCTAACAGAAGGGGAGAAACCCTCGACAACGGAACTAAAGGACACGAAAGAAAGAAGCTCAAGACCTTAGAAGATGGAGGATCTCCCAGGCTCCTGGAGAGGCTGAGTACACTGTCCAAATGGCCCTACCACAGATCTGATGCAGTTTCTATTAAAATCCCCATGGTATCCTCCATAGAGATAGAAAGAGCAGCCGCGAAATTCACCCGGAAAAACAGAGGCCTACAATAGCCAAAGCCATTCTCAGAAAGAAATAAGTGAAGCCGGAGGCCTAACAACACCAGACCTTAACTAGACTTCAGAGCTACAGGAACAAAACCAGCATGGCACTGACACCAGATCAGAGACCTAGGCCTGTGGTGCAGACCTGGGAACACGGGGACACAGTTAAGTCCTACTGCACAAAGGCACAGAAACATACAGACGGCGCTGGGAACTGCAAATCCATCCGTAGCAGAATGAAGGTCTCTCACCGTGCCCCAAAACTCAACTCAGAGGGGCCAAGGACCTGGGCACTGGGCCAGAGACCCTTCCCACTAGAGGAAGATGCAGACCCAGAGCTCCATAATGTCAGTTAGGAACCAGATTCCTCCTAAGGCACAGAAGTGAAATCGAGACTCAGCCAGTGGCATCACATCAAACTAAAAAGCTTCTTCACAGCAAACCCTCGAGTGTGAAGAGGGAGCCGACAGAATGAGATAAAATCCTGACCACGTGCACCTTAGTAGAGCACTGATCTCCAGGACATAAAAAGGACTCAGAAAACTTGACACCAAGAAAATCAAATAACTCAGACGATGAATGGACAAAGGAATTGGACAGACACTTCAAAAAAGAAGAAATACAAATGTCAACAAATACATAAAAGATGTTCGACTTCTCTACAGAGAAAGGCGAATTAAAATACACTGAGATTTCACCTCACTCCAGTCAGAATAGCAGTCCTCAAGAATACAGGCAACAGTAAGTGTCGGCGAGGACGTGGGGGAAAAAGGCACACCCACACACTGCTGGTGGGACTGCAAATTGGGGTGACCACTATGGAAGCAGTATGGAGAGTCCTCAGAAAAATTGAAATGGAATCACCATTTGACCCAGTTATCCCACTCCTAGGTTTATACCCAAAGGACTTAAAATCAGCACACTGCAGTGACACAGCCACATCAGTGTTTAGAGCAGCTCAATTCACAATAGCTAAGCTATGATACCATCCCAGTGAAAGGTTAATAAAATAGGTACTTGTCACTCCGTTTCTCTATATGCTTAACAAAACACTGTTGAAATCTTAAGAACTGTCTGCTAATCTTGTTCACAGAATTGTTCCCAGAATGTGCTGTCCCCAACTGTGGACTGTCTGCTAATCTTGTTCCCAGAATGAGCTGTCCCCAGCTGCCAAACTACAAAATGTAACTTCTCTCCCTGCCCTCTCCAGGGAAAGTATATAAGCTCTGCTCAAGCTGTTCTCAGGGCTCTATCTCTCTTTGCTATAGAGAGCTCGGGCCCCAGCATGCTGGTCTCCAAATAAACCCACCCTTCTGCTGTTGCATAAGACAGTCTCTTGTGGTCTCTTCCTCCGACGTTTCACCGGACCCTAACATTTGGTGCATTGGCCGGGAACTGCGCATTGCCGGACAGGGAGACCTCAACAAGACTCCTTTAGGGAGGTAAGTAAGGCGCCTTATCTTCTTCTTCTTCTCCTCCTCCTTCTTCTCCTTCTTGTTTTTCCTTTGCGATCGCTCAGAGTCTGGTTTTGGGCTGGAGAGCATAAGCTCTCAGAGCCTTCTGGTTTTTCTGGTTTTCTGGTTTGGGGTTGGCAGAGTGTGGTTGTCAGCGGAGAGCGTGAGCTCCCCCTGGCGGTGGTGAACAGACGTGTCCCTGAAGCCACAGGCCACATCTCTCAAGGGACGCTTTGAGAGACTCTGGGGGGGGGGGGACGGAGGTGCCCCCATCTGGGAGGGATGAAGGTGCCCTCATCTGTATTCTGCTGCCAACCCGTCTGGTCTTGCCGGCAACAATTCTTTCTCTCAGGTTGAATT
The DNA here is from genome assembly GCF_052094955.1 of Ictidomys tridecemlineatus. Classification (NCBI taxonomy): domain Eukaryota; kingdom Metazoa; phylum Chordata; class Mammalia; order Rodentia; family Sciuridae; genus Ictidomys; species Ictidomys tridecemlineatus. The sequence goes on along the minus strand of NC_135479.1, from coordinate 214,869,218 downwards.
CACTGTTTTTAATCTTTGCCTCTGAACTTGTGTTACACGTTTACTGTTTACTCTGTGTCCGTGTTTGTGTCACGTTTGTATTGTCCCTGTCTTTGTTCAAGTAACTTTCATTATGGGACAGAGTCATTCACTGGACTGAAGTCCGCTTAAGGGCTCAGAATCTTTCTTTTTCAGTAAAACGCCGGACCTGGCAGACTCTCTGTGCCTCAGAATGGCCCACCTTTGGAATTGGATGGCCTCCAGAAGGATCTTTCTACTTCCCACTAATTTAAAAAGTCAGAGATATTGTCTTTGTCTTCCAGCCGGGGCCACATAGCCATCCAGATCAACAGCCGTATATCTTAACTTGGCAGGACCTCTGCAAATCTCTTCCTCCATGGGTGAAGTCTTTCCTTGTCCCTGCCCCCGCTCCTACTCCTCCCCCCATGATTCTATCTCTCAAACCCTCTGCTCCTTCTCCACCCTTTGTTCTCCCTGAGTCTCAAGATTTGACTCTGCTGGACTCTCCTCCTTTTCCTTATCCCCTGCCTCCGTTCCCCAACCCCCAACACCCTCTAAGTGATTCCCCTGCTGCTGACTCAGCCTCTCCACCATTGGAGGAGGTTAAGCCGGCCCAGCGCCCTCCAGACGACTCCCCCGCGGCACACACAGCCCCTCCTCCCCTGGAGGAAGCTGGCCCATCTAAAAAAGACTCAAAGAACCCGCCGGCATTTTCACACCAGCCTACTTGGGTTGACTGCCAACCACTCCTAGGGACTCTCTTCACGACAGAGGAACAAAAGAGAATCCTCCTGGAAGCTAGAAAAAGATATCCTCGGGCCAGATGGGCGACCGACACAACTTCCCCTTGAACCGACACAACTGGGACCCCAACACCTTTGAAGGTAGGGAGCATCTGTCCACTTATCGCCAGGCTCTAATAGCGGGTCTCTGAGCAGCCGCTAGACGGCCAACTAATTTGGCCAAGGTAAGAGAGATTATTCAGGGGCCTGATGAATCTCCCTCTATGTTTCTGGAGAGAATTATGGAGGCATACAGGAGATATACTCCTTTCGATCCTCAGGCAGAGGATCAAAAGGCATCTGTCACGATGGCCTTTATTGGGCAAGCTGCCCTGGATATTAAAAGAAAGTTACAACGCTTAGGTGGATTACAAGATATGACTTTGAGAGATTTGGTCAGAGAAGCCGAGAGGGTATACTATAAGAGAGAAACTGAGGAAGAGAAGGAACAAAGGAGGGAGAAAGAAAGGGAGCAAAGGGAGGATGAGAGAAGCAAAAGACAGACTGAGGCATTGACTAAGGTCCTGGTCACACAACAAATAGGCCAGAAGTTAGGAGACAGGGAGACAGAAAGGGATACCTGGGCCCACGCCAGAGGCCACCCCTGGCCTCAGATCAATGTGCCTACTGTAGAGAAAAAGGACACTGGGCCAAAGAGTGCCCTAGAAAGAGACAGCCACGCCAGCCAGCCATTCTGACTCTGGAGGATGACTAGGAAAGTCGGGGCTCGGATCCCCTCCCCGAGCTCAGGGTAACTTTTGAAGTGGAGGGGACCCCAGTAAACTTTGAAGTCGATACAGGGCAGTATACTCAGCCCTTAAGGCCCCCTTGGGCCCTCTATCAACTAAAAGGGCTCTAGTTCAAGGGGCTAACAGCAGTAAATATTGGGCTTGGACAACTAAGAGGACCATGGACCTGGGGCAAGGAAAAGTCCATCACTCCTTCCTCCTTCCTAGTGATCCCAGAATGCCCAGCCCCATTGATGGGCAGGGATCTGCTCACCAAACTCCGGGCCAGAATAACTTTTAACCCTGAAGGCCCCCAAATGAAATTTCTAAATCCTTCAGTAAAAACTCCTATGGCTTTAACTATGTCAGTAGAAGGTGAACATCAACTCTTCACACCCCCCAAGACTGATCAAACAGGCGAGCTACCCCAGAGATGGATAACAGATTACCCAGATGCCTGGGCAGAAACTGCTGGGTTAGGCCTAGCTGTGAAACAACCTCCAATAACAGTGGAGTTAAAAACCTCAGCCTCCCCGATTAATTTTAAACAATATCCTCTGAGCAAAGAAGCTGAAGATGGGATAAGGCCCCATATTCAGAAATATCTGGCCTCAGGGGTCCTAAGACCCTGTCAATCGGCCTGGAACACTCCCCTGCTACCAGTAAAAAAGCCAGGAACCGGGGACTATCGCCCCGTTCAAGACCTAAGAGAGATCAACCACAGAGTGCAGGACATTCACCCCACGGTACCTAATCCGTACAATCTGCTTAGCACCCTGAACCCCGAGCGAAAATGGTATACTGTCCTGGGCTTAAAAGATGCTTTCTTTTGCTTGCCTCTGCATAAAGATAGTCAGTTGCTGTTTGCTTTCGAGTGGGTAAGCCCAGACACCGGAACATCTGATCAACTAACTTGGACCAGACTCCCACAGGGGTTCAAAAACTCCCCCACTCTCGTTGATGAAGCCCTCCACAGAGATCTCAACAACTTCAGAACTACGCACCCCGAAGTCACCCTGCTTCAATATGTGGATGACCTGCTACTGGCAGCCGATACCAAGGAAAACTGTGAGTCTGGGACCCAAGCACTATTATCCGAGCTTCTGCCAAAAAGGCCCAAATTTGCCAGCAAGAAGTAATCTTCCTGGACTATTCCCTTAGGGGCGGTAAACAATGGCTCACTGAGCCCAGGAAACAAACCATTGTGCAGATACCACCCCCATCTAACAAGAGGGCAAATGAAGAGGCTAAATTGACAGCCCTAAACGGAGAAACCATGTTAACACTTTCCACACCGCGGGAACATAAGGACACTGACACTGAACTCCTCGACTTCACTGAGCCCAGCCTGCAATTTCAGAAAGCCCTACACTACGTTAAAAATGTACATCGACTCACTCACCTTGGTTCAAAGAAACTGCAGGCAATCCTGAAGGATCAGGAACAGAGTTTTCCACTAACCGGCTCACAGCGAAGGAAAATAGCTGAACGGGTAACAAAAGCCTGTGGGGCCTGTCAGTTGGTTAATGCTTACCCCTCCAAGCTTCCTGTAGGAAGGCGCCTTCGAGGAACCAGACCAGGACAATTCTGGGAAGTGGACTTTACGGAAATTAAGCCAGCAAGGTACGGACTTAAATATCTCCTAATCTTTGTAGATACATTTTCAGGATGGATTGAAGCCTTCCCCACAAAAAAAGAAACGGCGCAAATCGTGGTCAAGAAGATCCTGGAAGATATTTTTCCAAGATACGGCCTGCCTAAGGTAACAGGGTCTGATAATGGACCGGCGTTCGTGTGCTGAGAGCCATTGCCAAGTAGGACGCATCGTAATCCTTGCCAGCGTACCCCATGTTAATTTGCTGCGACCTTGCTTGTGTGTTTGAGAAAGGTGACCCTGCTCAATGACCAGGGTGGATCCAGGATTAGGGTGTATCCTGCAGGAAGTATCCCCATCCTTGGGTTTAGGGCGTGACAATAGGAGTTTTAGGGAAGTTGGAGGTTGAAGATTATTCCTGCTGGGAGTAGGGCGTGCCTGCTGCCTGAGTTCCCGCTGAGTTCTCCTGGAGAGAACGTATTTAGGACGTGAATTGTGCAGGGGATGGGGATTGCCCCTGGACCTGTGTGGAGGCGGCGTGAGATCGGGAATAAAGAATTGCTGTTTGAACCCACAAAGCTGTGTGGTGGCTCGTGATTCTGTGCCAAGCTGAGACCTTGGCATTTGGCATTCGTGGCCCAGGTAAGTCAGGGGTTGGACAGGACCCTGGGGATTAACTGAAAATTACATTGTGCTTATAGACCCCAGAGCTCAGGACAGGTAGAAAGAATGAATAGAACCATTAAAGAGACCTTGACGAAATTAAGCTTGGAGACCGGCATAAAAGATTGGACTATGCTCCTGCCTTATGCACTGTTTCATGCAAGAAATACTCCCTCTGTTTCTTTGTGTAACCTCACTCCCTATGAAATTCTCTATGGTTCCCCTCCTCCAGTAAGGGACCTGACCCCAACTCTAAGACCTAACGATTCCTTCCACACCCCCTTGCTTGACAGACTTAAAGCTCTTGAAAGAACCCAGCGATACCTGTGGAAACAGCTGGCCACTGCCTACCAACCTGGGGACGAAGGACTCCACACCAATATCAAGTGGGAAACTTCATCTATGTAAGACGACATCAGGTGTCATCCCTAGAACCCCGATGGAAAGGACCATACCAGGTGCTACTTATAACACCTACAGCGGTAAAGGTAAACGGAATCACTTCCTGGATCCATGCCTCTCATCTCAAGCCTGTGCCCTGTCCAGACTCTGGCTGGGAATTGGAAAAGACTGGTAACCCTCTAAAATTGCGTATTCACTGTGTGGATAGGGCTATGGACTCTCCCCCTGACCACCAGTAGTCCTAACCCTCATCAGCCCGTTCAGCAGCAATGGCTGATCATAAATCCTACTGGACAGGAAGTATGGTCTATCTCGCATACAGCCCCCTTAGGGACCTGGTGGCCGTCTCTCCACCCAGACATTTGTCAGCTGGCTATAGGTCTTTTCTATTGGGTATCCATGATGAAGAGCCACTGTGTCCACCTGGTGCCAGGGAACAAGGAGCCCCTCCTGGCCCCCGTGTGGTCAGCACAGTAGCCCAGAGAGCAGGGCAGCTGGTGACAGGTCACCTAAGGAGCAGGTCCTACTGAGCACAGGGACAAGGCAGCTCCAACCCTGGCCAGATGCGGCTCAGAGGGCCGGGCAGCTCGTCCAGCTGTGCCCACTCCCCTGCCCAGGGACGTGGCTTGGGGGAAGCGGCCCAGGAGGCTCCCCGTCCTGCCTTCCCGGGACCTGTGCACCCCAGCCAGGGAGTGGCCAGGGAGTGGCCAGGGCCCTGCCCGGGTCTGCACAGACAGGGGGAATGGACACTGGACACGGCGAGAGAGGAGGGTCAGCCCAGCACAGCCAGGGCAGACATGAGTCATCAGTCCAGGAGGAGGACATCTCCCGGGTCCCACTCGGGCGCCTGGTGGCCAATTATCTGCCGAAAGTACCAAGGGGAAAATGTCCCCAAGAGGGGCAGGGGGCTGAGAGGGTGCCCAGAGCTGGGTCCAAGCGGGCCGTGGTTCCGGCTGGACCTCCCGGGCCGTCCGGTGCAAGCTCTGGGGTTTCTCAGGGGATGAAGGCTCCTTGGGGTCAGCCGAGGACCAGGGCCTTCGGATGGCCGTTAACGCCAGCAGGCGACTCAGCGGGCAGCGGCCTCCCCGAGGGAACACAGCATCACGGGGTTCACTGGCTCTCACAGCGGCCCAGTGTGACCCCACGGGCTGACCCGTCAGTGGCCACAGTCCCCTGGACACGCCTCGGCTCCCCGGCCCCTTCGTGACGGCTGAAAGGCTGGACTCCACTGGACGTGAGGGCAGTGAAGACGCCTCTCACCTCCCCCCCCCCCCCGGCTTGCAGGCCCTGGGTCAGGGCTCTTCCTCCCTCGGACCCGAGCCCTGAGCCGACCCCAGAGCCGCCCCGTCCCCCACAGCCTCGCTGACCTGCAGAGTAGCCAGGCCTGATGGGCGTGGCTGGAGGAAGGGACAGAAGCCAGAGCCACCCGCCTGGAGGGTCCTGGGGACACACTCGCCAAGTAGGGGCTTCCAGGGCTGTCCTCCCAGGCAGGGCCAGCCAGGACCCCGCCCACCCGGATCTGTCGGGTGGCCCACGAATCCGGTGGGAGCGGGCCCTGCTCCCCAGGCCGCGGGGCACCCGGAGGCCCCTGAGGTGCCCCCTGACACCCTTCAGGGCAGGGACCGTGGCTCAGCCTCGAAGGAAGCACATGGGAAACAGAACCAGGAGGGACAGGGTGCAGGGACCAGGTGGACAGAGGCCACGGCGAGGTCTCCGCTCAGAACAGAAGGCAGCTTACAGTGAGGGTCAGGGCCGCCAGGTTTATTTGACTCAGTGAGACAGGGCCACTCAGGAGATGCAGAGTGGGCAGAGGACAAAGGGGGAGAGACCAGGGTGCTGCCAGGATGCGGGGGTTCCTGGAGGAGGACACTCAGTGGGGCCAGGTGAGGAGGGACGCGCAGAGCAGGCGTGCCGGGCAGGCGGGCCTCTGTCCCTGACTGTGCAGCCGCATGGAGGTACCCGGGTCTCCTAGGGGCAGGCTTCCCTGAGTGGAGGCCAGCAGGGGAGGGGACAGCAGCCCTGCGGGTGCGGTTACCCTGGACACAGACCAGGTTCCCAAGTCAGCCCACCCCATACCACGCCCAAGCTCCCACCATTGGCCCAGATGTGCAAGCAGGTCTCCAGGGGGGACGCTGCTGACGGTCACTCCCTCCAGCGGGGCAGGAGGAGGGCAGGGCAGACCACCCACGCCCAGAGGGCACGCCACACGGGGGTCGCCAGGCTGCCCAGGCTCAGCACTGCCAACCTGAGGGGCAGGGGCTCCAGGCAAAGAGGTCCAGAGTGGGCCAGGGTCCCGTGAGTCCTGTGGGAGTCAGGGTTGGCCAGGGTTACTCTGGAGGGTGGGCCCTGGGCCCGCTGGCCTGGGGACATGGGTGGTCAGCAGCAGGACCTCTGGCCCAAGGAGACACCACAGCAGGCCGGGCGGGAGCAGGTGGGGCGGCAGAGCAGGGACACGCAGGAGGCCTGGCGGCAGCAGCTGGGCTGGCAGGAGGAGGCACAGCAGGAGGAGACGGGCACGCAGCAGGCGGGCCTGCACACGGGGCGGCAGAGCAGGGACACGCAGGAGGAGGGTCTGTAGCAGCAGACGGGCTTGCAGCAGACGGGCACGCAGCAGGTTGGCTGGCAGGGGGAGGAGCTACAGCAGTCAGACTGGCAGCTAGACTGCTGGCAGCAGGAGGAGGAGGCTCCAGAGCAGATGGGCACACAGCACACAGGCTTGCAGCACACAGGCTTGCAACAGAGGGACACACAGCAGGACTGCTGGCAGGGGGAGGATGAGCAGCAAGAGGGCTCACAGCAGGACTGCTGGCAGGGGGAAGAGGAGCAGCAAGAGGGCTCACAGCTACACTGCTGGCAGCAGGAGGAGGAAGCCTCAGAGCAGAGGGGCACACAGCACACGGGCTTGCAGCACACGGGCTTGCAGCACACGGGCTTGCAGCAGAGGGACACACAGCAGGATGGCTGGCAGGGGGAGCAGCTGCAGCAATCAGACTGGCAGCTAGACTGCTGGCAGCAGGAGGGGGTGCAGGAGCTGGTGCAGACTGATTGGCAGCAGGGTCTGGACACACAGCTCACTGGGGTGCAGAGGAGGGTCGGGCAGGGGGCTGGGGCGCAGCAGCTGGGCTGGCAGCAGCTGGGGGCGCAGCAGGGGGGCTCGCAGCAGCTCTCTGGGCAGTCGTCCACCTGCCAGGAGGAGTCGGGGCAGGAATCGCAGGAGCCGGGCTGGCAGACGCGGCTGCCATAGCTCAGGTCGCTGGAGCAGACGGACATGGTGGAGGCGGCCATGGTGGGTGTGCTGGAGGAGGGTGTGTGGGTGTGTGGGCGTGTGGGTGGGTGAATGTGGGTGAGTGGCCGCGGCTCCCTCCTTTATACCGCTGCTGTTTGTCCCCTGGCCAGGCAGAGGGAAGACTTCCTGTTCCTGCTGTGGCCTGGCGCCAGGCTGCGTCTCTGCGTGCCCGGGCCAGCGTGTGCACGCGGTCCTGAGCTGTGTTTGTCCCTGGAGGAAACCAGCGGAGATGCTTTGATGGTGCCCAAGGGCTCTCGTGCAGGGACAATGGCAGGCAGTGGCCCTCTGGGGCCCAGAGCCCTGTCCCTCAGGAGCGCTCCTTTCTGAGCACAGACGTCCCCCTCTGGGAGGGCGGGCTTAGGGCCCCAGGGTCTGGGCCTGAGGCGCTGCGGGTGCCCTGCTCTGCACAGGTCCACTCGGCGCCTGGCCCGGCCCACGCAGGAGCTGGTGCTGCTGGCGGCCAGGGAGCCTGGGGCGGGCTTACGCCTGCTGGTCTCCGGGGCAGGCCTGAGGGCAAGTCTTCCTGGGGCTGCAGGCAGCGGGCAGCAGAGGCAGGCCCAGCACATGAGGGGGACTCTGAGGGCTGGGCCTCCACTTCTGCAGCCCCTCTCCTTGGGCCTGGACAGTCTTCCGCAGCAGGAATCAGGCTCCTGCAGCCCCGTGCAGAGGACATGGCTCATGTCCGTGAGCACCCTGCCGCCACAACACCAGGCGGGCAGCTCCCGTCCGCTCGGGACACACACCCAGTATCTAGTGGCCGTGTCTGGGAGCACAGGGGCCTCTTCCTGTGGCTGCTGCTGGCTGGGGTGGCCACCACGTCCAGTGCTCAGGACCGACAAGCACCCCGAGCTCTGGTCATGGGCCCCGGCTCTTCATGCCATGGTTGCTACTCTGCCACGTCTGAAGTGTCCAGGGCAGGCCCAGTGATGCTGGCCGCAGTCTGCCGATGTGGCCCAGGGCTCCACGGGCTGCTGGGGGCCAGCGGGCTGCAGGCCGGGCCTCTCTGCCTCCGTGGGTGCAGCTCTGCGGAGTCAGGTCAGAAGGCAGAGCCGGCGGGACCCATGGAAACGCCGACTGCTCGCCCAGGACACCAAGGGCCAAGGCGGTCACACCCAGAAGATCCACAGACAAACCCAGAAAACGCCCAAAGACAAGTCCCAGGGCCCCAGAGCAGCGGGAGCCAGGGAGGGACGCAGGGGAGTGGGCTCCTCCCCAGGCTCGGGAGGCCGGAAGGCCCAGCTCTCAGGGCGCCACCCACCAAGAGCCTGGCCCTCGGAGCCCTCCCTCAGACACGGCTGCAGAGTGAAGACCCCCAGGTCACCAAAGGCCACCAGCTGGCTGGTCACAGTCCCTAAGGGACAGGCTGAGAGGTGACGGCAGGGAACTCCCCAGGTGAGAGCCAAGACGTGGTGACGGAGGCCGCTCCAGGTCACCAGGGGCAGACGGACACGCCTGCCCCCTCCTGTCCCCACTTACTAAAAGGCCCGTGGATCAGAGCGTGGGCCGTGTGGGTGGCCTAAACACGGCTAGCACGTGTGTGACGCCAGGCTCAAGGAGGTGCGTGGGGCAGTGGGAGCCGGGCAGGGCCAGCTCAAGTCCAGGGAAGAAGGGCGGAGCAGGCCTGATGGGACCCGGCCACAGGCACATCCACCCTGGTCCCCTCAGGTTCCTCAGAAGTCACAGCTTTGGTAGAGCGACGGCCATGGCAGGGCTGGCGGGCGCGACACCACCAGGCCGCCACGAGGGAAGGTGGGACCGTGTCGCGGGGCCGGGCCACTGCGGACCGCGGCTGGCTCAGGTGAGTCAGAATGAGCAGGTGTGTGGCCACCAGGGGGCACGTGGAGAGGCGCCGTGAGACTCTCAGCACAGACGTCAAGAGCCACACAAGGCCCGTGGGGACAAGCCGTCCCCCGTGGACACAGGGGAGCCAAGCTGTCAGGGTCAGTGCCCGCCGACCGCATGCTGGCACTGAGCGCCGAGTCCCAAACACTGGGCCACCACGCCAGGAGGACCAGGCTGGGCCCTGCAAGCACGGCCACACTATGGGCTTCCCAGGAGGGGACCTTGCTGTACCCATCCCCAGGGACCCGCCAGGGCACGTGCCAGCCTAGAGGTAACACAGCCCCTCCGGCAGACGCAGCCCTTCGCCTTGGAACCACCGGCTGCCGTTACTGTGCCCCTGGCCATGGAGACAGCAAAACCACCGGAGGGAAATAAGTAAGAAAGACCTTCCAAAGTGCACGGAAACGGGAGAATATGACGCTGAACAGACCACACAGAGGCCGGGGCAGGCGGCCACCTTGCCCACCCCGGCTAAGACACGCATGCGGAAGGGCACCCGGACCACCAGGACAGCACCCCTGATGGACAGCGCTACAGAGCAGTTAGTAAGTAGGTAAATGTGTGAATACGGAATTGTGACTCAAGAATCGAATCAAGTGAGAGACTGTCGGAGCCGATTTCTAAAATCAGGATTCCACCAGATGCTTTCCACACGCATGGGGGACTCAAACGTGAAGCCAAGTCCAACAAGGACAGCAAGGTGTGTCCACGTGTGTGTGCGCGTGTGTGTGCATGTGAGTGTGTGTGTGCTTGTGCATGACTGTGCATGTTGTGTGTTCGTGTATGCACATGTGCATGAGTGCATGTGAGTGTGTGAGCTTATGTGTCTGGGTGCATGTGTGTGCTTATGTGTGACCATGCATGTGTGTGTGCATGTGCATGCTTGTGCATGTGCATGCTTGTGCTTGTGAGTGCATGAGCTTATTGTGCATGTGAGTGTGTGCATGTGTGTTTGTATGTGTGTGTGTGGCTGTGTGCATATGCGAGTGTGAGCTTGTGAGTACGTGTGTGTGAGTGTGCGTGTGTGAGCTTGTACGTGAGTGTTATGTGAGTGAGCGTGAGTGTGTGATACAGACAGCAGCCGCAGGGCAGCCGTGGTGGCCGTGGACTGGCAGGGAGGGTCCACTCCCGAGGTGAGGTCTTGCTGGAGATGAAGAGGCGCCTCGTAGGTCAGGAGAGCCTCAGGACAACAGAGCGAATGTCCACAAACGGGCAGTGACAACACGGTGACAGCAAGCAGGGCCAACAGGAAGGGCGTGAGGCAGCACCGGCTAAGGACTTGGTCGCTCGGGCCTCGGCAGTGGCTGGGCCAGGCAGAGGGTCCACCAGGAAGAGGGCCTGAACCCGGGACGGCCTGGGTGCTCTGACGGTTGTCAGCGTCCCTCCCCGCAGGAGGACACAGCTTCTGTCCTGGACAGACACTGTCGGGGACAGAAGGTGGGCCAGGCCGAAGACAACCTCCCAGGCTCCAAAGGACAGAAGAAGACAAGCGAGTGCTCTGGCCACCGCAGGATGAAACTAAAACCAATAACAGAAAACCCGGGAAACTCAGGTCCGAGGAAACGGAGCTGCACTCCTCAGGGGTGGCAGGACCTCAAGAGAGAGCGGGAGGGACCTTCGGACGTCGGGACCGAAGCTTGGGAAAGCACCGGCCGGGAGTCACAGCAACTCGTCATGGCACTGAGGGTCGCGGGCCCAGCTCCCACCGTAAGGCTCCAGAGAAGGAGGAGCAAGCCACACTGAGCCACACTGAGCCACACTGAGCCACACTGAGCCACACTGAGCCACAGTAAGCCACACTGAGCTACACTGAGCCACACTGAGCCACAGTGAGCCACAGTGAGCCACACTGAGCCACACTGAGCCACACTGAGCCACAGTAAGCCACACTGAGCCACACTGAGCCACACTGAGACACAGTGAGCCACACTGAGCCACACTGAGACACAGTGAGCCACAATGAGCCACAGTGAGCCACACTGAGCCACACTGAGCCACAGTGAGCCACACTGAGCCACACTGAGCCACACTGAGCCACACTGAGCCACAGTGAGCCACACTGAGCCACATTGAGCCACACTGAGCCACACTGAGCCACAGTGAGCCACACTGAGACACACTGAGCCACACTGAGACACACTGAGCCACACTGAGCCACACTGAGCCACAGTGAGCCACACTGAACACTGAGCCACAGTGAGCCACACTGAGCCACACTGAACACTGAGCCACAGTGAGCCACACTGAGCCACAGTGAGCCACACTGAGCCACAGTAAGCCACAGTAAGCCACACTGAGCCACACTGAGCCACACTGAGCCACAGTGAGCCACACTGAGCCACACTGAGCCACACTGAGCCACACTGAGCCACAGTAAGCCACAGTAAGCCACACTGAGCCACACTGAGCCACACTGAGACACAGTGAGCCACACTGAGCCACACTGAGACACAGTGAGCCACAATGAGCCACACTGAGCCACACTGAGCCACACTGAGCCACAGTGAGCCACACTGAGCCACACTGAGCCACACTGAGCCACACTGAGCCACAGTAAGCCACAGTAAGCCACACTGAGCCACACTGAGCCACACTGAGACACAGTGAGCCACACTGAGCCACACTGAGACACAGTGAGCCACAATGAGCCACACTGAGCCACACTGAGCCACACTGAGCCACAGTGAGCCACACTGAGCCACACTGAGCCACACTGAGCCACACTGAGCCACAGTGAGCCACAATGAGCCACACTGAGCCACAGTGAGCCACACTGAGCCACAGTGAGCCACACTGAGACACAGTGAGCCACACTGAGACACACTGAGCCACACTGAGCCACACTGAGCCACAGTGAGCCACACTGAACACTGAGCCACAGTGAGCCACACTGAGCCACACTGAACACTGAGCCACAGTGAGCCACAGTGAGCCACACTGAGCCACACTGAGCCACAGTGAGCCACACTGAGCCACACTGAGCCACACTGAGCCACAGTGAGCCACACTGAGCCACACTGAGCCACAGTGAGCCACACTGAGCCACAGTGAGCCACACTGAGCCACACTGAGCCACAGTGAGCCACACTGAGCCACACTGAGCCACAGTGAGCCACACTGAGCCACACTGAGCCGGGCAGAGACCGTGCACAGGTCCCAGGACCACAGCAGGGACCAACACCCACCGCGGCTCTGCGGGCCCTTGTGGAAACCAGAGGGACAGCCTTCTCGACCCTCCCTGGCCACCGCTGGCTCTCAGAAGTCACCCCTGGAATGGCCCGGACCCAAGGCTCCCACTTCAGCCTGTCCCCAGGGGAAAGAGACCATGCCCGCCACGCAGGGCCGTGACCACTCAGCAGTGTCCCCTTCGCAGGGCCATGACCACTCAGCAGCGTCCCCTTCGCAGGGCTGTGACCACTCAGCAGTGTCCCCTTCGCAGGGCCATGACCACTCAGCAGTGTCCCCTTCACAGGGCCGTGACCACTCAGCAGTATCCCCTTCGCAGGGCTGTGACCACTCAGCAGCGTCCCCTTAACAGCTGGGAGGCGGGAAAACCCGAGGTTCCCAGCTGAGGAGCAGAAGACCCGGGCGTCCACGACATGGCCACATCCGGGAAGGTCACAGGCAGGGTGCAGAACATAACCCGCCATGGGGACTCACGTGGGAAGAGAGGGAGTGAGTGGAAGGACCGGGTGACCCCGCAGGCCGACACGCAGGGGCCGTCCAGAGGCGAGACGGAGCACAGGACAGGAGGGGAGGGGAGCCTGGGAGTCCCTGGGGGCCACGCCAGTGTCCCACTCTGCTGACGACCCAGAGCTGGGCTGCCGGGCTCTGCTCCTCGGCTGGTGATTTGGAAGTGCAAAGGGAAACCCACCTTTGTCCGCTGTGCATCGCCCAGAACCCGGGTGTCCGAGTCAGTGTGTGTCTGAGTGGGGACGGCGACGAGGGGCACCCCTGGCCTCCCCCCCTCCAGGCCGGGGTGGTGGGAAGGGGCCATGCTAGACCTGGGACAATGGCACCATGCGCCACAGGAGAGCCCGCCACAAGCTGCACCCTTCGAGGTGCCAAAGGACGTCAGGATAAGACCCACACACGACCTCGGGTGTCGCCAGCCCTCCCCCAGCCAGGGGCAGGCCGACCCTGCCGCAGCTGCGGTGGGGGGCCTACTCCCCAGCAGGACAGGCCACTCGATCCCAAGATGCCCCCGGAGGCCTGAGCAGCCTGCTTCGCCCGCTAGAGGGGCCGGGCCTGCGCTGGCGCCGAGAGCATGGAAGAGGAGGGAAGCTCTGCTTTTCCTGAAGCCAAGAACCAAATTGCACTGACCTTGGGAGGAAGGCGGGGGGCCTTCAAGGTCACGACGATGGAAAATTCCTCGGGGAAGAGGTCACATCTGAAGAAAATCCTCGATGCAGGGAAGCTCCAGGCGCGGGGCGGGGCGGCCGAGAGCTGGAGGCCCCAGGCACCGAGGACCTGCACCGTCCTGACTCCGCCCGCGGCGCCATCCGAAGGGACTGCCTCCGCCAGGACATCCAGGGGCCGCAGGTCTGTGCAAAGATGAAGCCAGATTCAGACAGGGAGTCAGTGTGGTTAGGTAAATCAGGTCCAATGTCGAGCACGATCCAAAGGGAAGCCGTGATGAGGATGGGGTCCGGGAAAGCAGGACAACTCGTGAACGTTGATGTCCCCCAGGCCCAGAGCCCATCCCCAAGAAGTGTTAACGAAACAGCTCCCAGCAAAGATGGAGATGCCAACCCAAAGTCCTTCCTGCCCAGATTACTCCTTTGGCCCCCGTGCCCCCCCTGAGGGCCTTCCACCCACATCCATCACTGAAAGGTAACAGAACAGAGGCAGGAACGGGGGGCGCTGGATGAAGACCTTAGCAGTAAGAAGGGGAGACAGCGCCCTTCCACAGATCCCACCTCTTGGTCCCCTTCTTCCTCCAGGAGAGGTCTTTGTGCTGTCCCTTAACAAACTTCTGCTTCCCGCTCTGACCTTGCCTCGGCGTGCTTCTCTGGTGTCGTACTTCAACACTGGGGCAGCAAGGACTCGTCACCATGAACAACGGTAACAAAGACGTCACAAGCTGGTTAGACTGAGCTCCCGTGAGGCGGTGACCATGAGGGGCACAGTGGAGACCCCAGCGTCTGAGGCCCTGTACACCCAGAATTGTCAGAATCCAAACAGAGTCCCTTGTGCCAAGCCCTCACCGAACACCAGAGGTGACATGGGTAGTGGGAAGGAGGGGCGCCCACCATCACAGACGCTGCGGGGACCAGGGCCCTGCACCGAGGCCCCGCCACCCTGTGCAGAAAACACCTGAGACGTCCCCGGGGTCTGCCCGTCCACCTGAGTGGACCACCCTTATTACAGGCCTTGCAGCCACGAGCCCCGCTCCAAAGCAACGTCCAGGCTCCTTGGTGAGCAGCCTCCTGGGTGGCCGCGGGTGGCGGTGGCAAGCACAGGGCCCCCTGCAGCCTCCGTTCCCTATTGTTTACAGGTTGCTGGGGACCAGAACTGTGCCCCTCTGAAGCACTCCCTGGGGCAGCAGGCCATCAGGACAGAGGACAGCAGGACTGGTGGCAAGTGGGGTGCCCCTGGAGGATGTGATCCAGAGTCACTGTGCCCTGCAGAGCACCGGGCCTGCCCCATGCTGGGGACACACTGCAGGACAAGCAGTGGACAGCCAGCCACCTGTGCTGGCTCCTGATGGGTGCTGCCCGGGGTGAGTGAGGGCGAGGGAGGGCCCTGGAGCGAAGATCCAGAACACTCGTTTCTCCTTCAGATCCAGGAAATAAATGGGGAGAATGGCCTCCCCCAGACAAGACTCGGAGGAGGGACACGGGGCTCAGAACGGAGCCCAGAGACGGAAGGAGCAGAGAGGTCAGAGGGCGGCACAGAAAAGGACAGGACAGCAGGCCACAAAGCCACGCAAGGAGGCCAGGCTGAGGGCACGGGCGCCCAGCGGAGAAGTCAGGACATGTGTCCAGAGTGCACCCCTCCGCTGGCCAGTCCCCTGCTGGGCAGAGCCAAGGCAGAGCAACTGCAGGAGGGCCTGGCACAGGGACCTGGGAGCTGCCCAGAGCTCACATGGCCTCTGCCCCTGGGCAAAGCAGCACTGAGCCATGGGGTAAAGAGGGACAGGGACCCTCTGATGCCCCTGTGAGTGACCACACTGTGCAGAGCCAGAGAATAGCACCCTCCGCCAAGCAGAATGCCCAGGGTGACCAAGGGCAGGTCTTTGTTCAGCAAACTGGCCGTTGTCGTGTCTGTTGGCGCTGGACAGCCAGAAGCAGGGCGCTCCAGCCCTGGGTGCTCACAGCTCCGTGGAGGGCGAGGGCCGCAGCACCCAGAGCACTGGCCACTGGCCACCTACCATCCACCCCTCCATGGTAAGATGCTGGCTCACCCTCCCAGAGTCCCGGTTCCTCTGCTGTAAGTGGGCGTGGAGACGCTCCCTGGAGAAGCTGGAGGCCGAGAAGGCTCCCCCCCAGCCCCCTCACCCCGCCCCCTCCCCACTCCCCCTCCCCCCACCCCCCAGGGAGCTCAGCAGGGAAGCGGTGGGGAGGAGCCGCCCCTTCACCTCTGGATCCCCTCTGCGCCACCTTCCCAACACTCCCACCTCCCTATGTCCTGCCCCGGGAGCCACCGTGCCAGGAACAGGCATCGCACAGGGACAGAAGGCACACAGGGCATTTGGGGACCTCTGTGGGTCAAGGAGGACCTGGCCACTCGGGGGGCAGTGGCCTTTCTGCCCAGCCCACTCGATACCCTCCTAGAGGGCTCTCCTCTGCCCAGGAGGCGCGGCGCCCAACAGGAACCAGCCGCACTGCGTTAAAAGGCCACAGGTGCCCTGCAGCCGCGCCCTGCCCAGGCGCTCAAGACCCAGGTGGATGGGCCAGCTCAACCTCGTGGAGGACAGCCTGAAAGTCACGCATGTGGGAACCTCCAGCAGAGAAAACAGGGATCTGGGGATTTAGAGAAGACCCCATGCAGCCTCCTGCAGAAAGCCGGGAGACGCCAGCCCCCGCCTCGTCCTCTCCACGAGAAAGTCCTGGGGACAGCCCTCAGAGAGCCCGTCCCCAGCCCAGAGAGGAAATCAGGAGGGTCCCAGGACGAGGAAGGGAACTCAGTCCTCCTCACGCCCGCACGACTCCCTGCAAGTCTGCACGTGAGAGAAACAGGCTCAGAACTCAGGTCACACGACCAGTGTGTGGACACACATGTGCCCCAGACCATGCCCCAGGCCCAAGTCCTCCCTGTGCCCAAGACCATGCCCCAGGCCCAAGTCCTCCCTGTGCCCAAGACCATGCCCCAGGCCCAAGTCCTCCCTGTGCCCAAGACCATGCCCCAGGCCCAAGTCCTCCCTGTGCCCAAGACCATGCCCCAGGCCCAAGTCCTCCCTGTGCCCAAGACCATGCCCCAGGCCCAAGTCCTCCCTGGGAAGCCACCCGGCCACAGAGGGGAGTGGAGAGCCTGCCCAGAGAGCCTGCGCTGGGCCCCCAGTGGAACGTGTGCTTGGATCTGCGAGTCCCCAAGGCCATCCAGTGTCACTGGGAGGTGGCGGAACCTGAGGAGGCGGGTCCTCGGGGGAGGTTGGGTCATGGGGGGCATGCCCTGAGGGTCCACGGGACTCTGACCCCCTCCTGTCCCGTCGCCCCTCTCCTGTGTGTCCCACATGATGTGCAGCACCACCCCCGGCCAAGGCAGCAGGACCCACTGACCATGGTCTGGAACCTCCCAACTCTGAGCCAAATAAACCTCTTCTCTTTTTTAGTGGATGGCATCAGGTACTTTGTCACAGCAAGAGAGGCTGAGTAATGAGGAAAGCACTCGCTGTGCCCTCCACGGCCAACACCCACTGGGCCTCTCTGCCCCCAGGATGGCCACCATGCACTGGGCCTCTCTGCCCCCAGGATGGTCAGCACCCACTGGGCCTCTCTGCCACTGGGGAGCTGGGGGAGCATACCCAGCACCAGCTCCAGTCCTGGGTTCTCACCTTACTCCCTGCAAAGGGGACCAGAATCCCGGGAAAAGCAACCGGCAGGAGAAAGCAGGAATAGTGGAGACGAGCTGGGCCAGAAAGGTCGGGGGCACTCAAAAAAGGCCAGGGGACACTCCAGAAAGGTCAGGGGGGACACTCCAGAAAGGTCAGAGGACACTCCAGAAAGGTCAGGGGACACTGGAGAAAGGTCGGGGGCACTCCAGAAAGGTCAGAGGGCACTCCAGAAAAGTCAGAGGGCACTCCAGAAAAGTCAGAGGGCACTCCAGAAAGGTCAGGGGGGACACTCCAGAAAAGTCAGAGGACACTCCAGAAAGGTCATGGGGGAACACTCCAGAAAGGTCAGAGGACACTCCAGAAAGGTCAGAGGGCACTCCAGAAAAGTCAGAGGGCACTCCAGAAAGGTCAGGGGGCACTCCAGAAAGGTCGGGGAGACACTCCAGAAAGGTCAGGGGGCACTCCAGAAAGGTCGGGGGCACTTCAGAAAGGTCAGGGGGCACTCCAGAAAGGACAGGGGGAAACACTCCAGAAAGGTCAGGGGGCACT